>NW_017306319.1:2464040-2621658 GCF_000935625.1 Nanorana parkeri | reverse complement strand
CATAAGGGTAGTTCCCTCTTCTCAGTCCTGCTCCAGCACACTTCTATTGCCTCATGGAATGTAGCACAGATGGAGAACGTCCTGTTCCTGATGTAATTTTCCTTCCTGCCCCCAGGCAATGGTGACATGCTGCCACACTGGGGAAGAGAGACTAGCAAGGAGGCTGTGAGGTCACTTGATCACAGATTAAAAGTAATAAAATAAGATAAATCTTTTTTTTTTAACAATTGCATGGTTGTTTTATGAAGATACTGTCCTTTGTCATTGCCTTCACATATTCTTTAAAATACCTTTCATATGTAAGAATCCCATATTTGCAGTTTTAGTATTTTGCATTTCATGCTTTGCAAATGAATGGCTTATGAAACAAATTTGCCCACATTTGTATTATCTTTCAGATCATCGTATTATCTCACTTTGGCATGTGAACATCATTTTTGAAGGTCTTTAGATATTAGTTTGTAATGTCTTTAGATGTTATTGTCTTTGTATTCAGTGAGAAAGAGGTGGCGTGTTCATACAGTCAAAACAATACAGGAGACTGAATTCAGATTTTAGGAACTAATCCAACCATCCAAATCTCATATTGCCTCCTAACTCAGACACTTATGTATGCCTCTATATTGCAGGAATGACTTTGCTGTAATCTGAAGCGCAGGGCCATCTTTGTTCTGAAGATGACAACAACAGATCAGCCAAATATTTAACAGCAGGAAGACCTTCCATTTGTAAAAAAATTACTTTGAAGCAGCCCTAAGGATAATATTGTACCCAATATACTGCCCAAGTATTACTTAAATTGCAGGTGCTGGATGGTTATATAATATGTACCAGTACCGTACCATTTTTATTTAATGGGCTAAAGATTTGTAATAAATAAATTATCTTTGTGACATTGTATTAATTGCTATATCTCTCTGCATCTCCTACTCCACAATTAGATACTGTACCTAAATGGCCGAGAAGCTCTGCCCTGAGGCTGTGTACATCTAGATGCCAAACCTGTTTTTTTTAATGCAGCCTTCTAAGCCATTTTGAGCTTTATATATCAACATGTTCTTAGTAACAACTGGAGAAAGTTCTTATAGCTATCAAACAGGTTAACAAGACGTTTGGAAACTGATTGGTGATTAAGGAGAAGTAACTGCAATTTTTAATAGGAGCGTGTTAAACAGTCCTACAGACATAATTATTTCCAATTACTCAATACATACTAGCTCTAATATAGTACTTGGCTTAAAATAATGCTTCCTGTATACATTCCAAGATGTAAAGTACTACTAAGCTTTAAACAACAGTTTACATTGTTTGTAAATTAACATATACAGTATCTGTACAGGAACTAATACTGGACATTTAGGTAATACAGTGGTACCTCGGTTCACAAACGTAATTTGTTCCACGATTCTGGAACAAACCGAATTGGTCGCGAATTGAAGCAAACTGTGATCAGACCGCGATCTCGACTAGAGTAAGCCATGACCAAATGCCAGAGCAGGGAAGATGGCTGCGGTTGTGTTCGTCACCGGATGCGGAGTTCATGAACGGAAGAAAAATGTTGCCAAACTTCCTGTTCGCGAACAAAATTGTTCGCGAACAGAAGCGTTCGTGAACCGAGGTAACACTGTATTGGTGTGGCCATCAAAATTATCCTCTAATTATCCTCTATGTCCAGGATCTCATGGGCAGGTGTGAGTGGCACCGTTTCAGGAAGGAGAAGATGTGCGTCTGGCACTGTAAATTGGCCCTACAGTTCACAAGAAGCTGTGTGGGGTCTCAAGAGGCTGTGCGGGGTCTCAGGAGGCTGTGCAGTGTCTCAGGTGGTCTGTGTGTAGTCTCAGGAGGCCGTGCAGGGTCCCAGGAGGCTGTGCGGGGGGGGTCTCAGGAGGCTGGGCAGTGTCTCAGGCGGTCTGTGTGTAGTCTCAGGAGGCCGTGCAGGGTCCCATGAGGCTGTGCGGGATCCCAGGAGGCTGTGCTGGGGGGGGTCTCAGGAGGCCGTGCAGGGTCTCGGCTGTGCAGTGTCTCAGGTGGTCTGTGTGTTGTCTCAGGAGGCCGTGCAGGGTCTCGTGGGCAGGTGTGGGTGGCACTGTTTCAGGAAGGAGAAGATGTGCGTCTGGCGCTCTAAATCGGCATTGCAGTACATAGGAAGGCTGTTGAATTCCCGCGCTTGCTGGGGACCTTGGCAGCATTCCTGTGAACTGTGGCACCTGTTTAAAGCTCTGCCTCCAGTTTTAAAATGTAAAGCGCCAGTATCATACACTGCTAATCCTAATGCTGCCTCGCACAGCAGCGTTAAGGACTCCTGCCACCTCTGAAATAAAGTGATAGCTTTAGATTTTCATGCTGTCACTTTACATCGGAGGGGACAAAAGTCCTTAGCGCTGCTGTATGCAGGCAGCATTAGGAGCCCTGTCACATTCAAGCGTGCATCGCAGCTGGGGTCAGACTGGGACAAAAAATAGGCATTTTGCACAGAGCAGCCCAATCACATGACCCTGATAGGCCTCGCCCCATAAATACAAGTTTACCCACTGCTATTTAGAGCTTGACAAAGAGGTTCGCCTTGAAACGCGTTGCTCCATCAACCTTCAATTTCTTTTCCACCTTGTACTTTATATCTCCAAACACAATACTGTCGAACCCTTGCACCCCGCACCACATCGTCCATAGACACAAAGGCCGTTACAGACGGCATTTCAGTCAAAGAAAACACAAGATACCATCGATCCTCCACCAAGGCTGCATGACACCCAGTCCTCCCCAGCTTTATGTAAGTAGTAATTTTCAATATACAATCCAAATGGCCATGTGTATGCGCTCTTGTTGTTTTCATTGCTTGTACACTAGTAAATGCAGGAGGGCTGAAACCAACACACAATCCTTGCAACAATTTAGGAAGCTTACAACACAGAAATCTTGTGATATCACCAGCCATCCTCCGTACCCAAAGCACAGTGTAATGGTCAGTGGGGCTCTCAGGTGGCCAGTGTGGACTGCGAGGTGGTCAGTGGGGCCCTCAGGTGGTCACTGCGGACTCTCAGGTGGTAATATTCTCCAATTGAGCTCACTTTCCAGATCAGCTCTGTTGTCCTAGATCAGGGGTAGGCAACCTTGCCTCTCCAGCTGTGCTGAAACTACAAATCCCATCACGTTCCTGTCTCTGGGAGTCATGCCTGTGGCTTGCAATGCCTTATGGGATTTGTAGTTTCAGCACAGCTGGAGAGCCAAGGTTGCCTACCCCTGTCCTAGATTGTTCACTTCTCCTGCCTTCTCCAAACTCTTCACCCTTTAGTGAATAGCCCTGTAAATATTTATTGTTTTAGCATACAAATACATATAACTATACACAAAATACACAACATGATAAAATGTGATTAAAATACCATGTAAACTACAATTGATGGAGGACACTACAGGTATTCCTCACTTAACGACCAAGTTCCGTTCCTACAACCAGGTCGTTAAACGAATTGGTCGTTAAGTGAGGAACTCTATACAGTACTGTACTGCATTAGTACAGTACTGTATAGCGTTGCAGATGTACAGTACTGAACAGTATACTGTACATCGGGCAATACAAATACTTACCGGGACCCGCAGTGAAGATCGGAGAACATCACTTCCGCCGGCGACACGTCGCACTGATGCTGACGCGCAAGGTTGGGGGTCGATCGGCGGTCCGTCGTAAGTACGAGTGGTCGCAAAGCAGGTAAGTCGTTAACCGAGGAATGTCTGTATTTAAGGCCAAGACCGCATAAGACATATATTAAAACTACAAGTTCACAGAGTTGGTAACAGCAGATAACTTGCGTTGTTTCCACAAGCTCTTTATCCTGCTTATTTGCGGTATAAATGCTGCTCCTTGGTCCTCATACATGGTCTATGCATTTCACCCCAGAGGAGGCTTCCTCAGGACCAACACATAGCAAACTTGAATAAAATATAAAAGATTTTTACTATACATTGTAGAAAACATACATGCCACTTATATTCAGGACTGTCATGTATCATCGTGTATCATCGTGAAACCAGAAGACTTCTTTGCCGGGGGCCACGGAGGGGAAGAAACTAGCCAGGATGCCCAACTACTATCTCTCAATACTTGATAACTATAGGAGCATGAAAAAAAAAATAGTTTTCACTACGCAAGTTATCTGCTGTCACCAGCTCTGTGAACTTGTAGTTTCAATATATGCATTATGCTGTCCTCCATCAATTGTAGTTTACATGGTATTTTAATCACATTTTATTATATTGTGTATAGTTCTATGTATTTTTATACTAAAACAATAAATAATTAGTTTTTATAGTGATCTATGCACCTAAAAAGTCCCAATTTGTCACGGTTTTTATACCAATTTGTCTCTATGATCAGGGGTGTAGTGTTAGGTATGTTGTGGGTTAATTTCTGCAATACAGTGTGTAATAGACATCCTACCTTGGATGTGCTTCTTCTATGATACTTTCCAGCTGCTCCTTAGGGTGTCCCTCTGGTCCTCCAGCTCCAGTTTGTGCACTGCTGTCTGTCAGGGGACACAGACAACTCTCTCTCTCTCTGCATGGGCACTCAGGAAGACAGGTGGCTGGTCGACATCTCACTCGTGCACACCAGGGGGGTCCTACAGGCACATCATCTGACCTTAGCTGCCTTTCTCAGTGCCTGCAAAACGGACTGCCAGGACCCTCATCTGCTGCTCCTGTCATTGAAAAAGACAGACCTCCTCAGTGGCCGATTCACCTCTCTCAGCCAGGCTGTAACTTCCCTGCTGAACAGCGGAGCAGATCTACACGGAGGGAGCAGGTGACTGAGCAGGCTGATCCATAGCGTCGGGCAGGCTAGTGCCTGACACTCTGCATCGGGCACAGCGGGCTGGCCAGGCTGATTGTGTCCGGCCCTGATGGCAGCCGCAGCGCTAACGTGCCCTGTAATGCATGAGGCAAATTAGGCGGCCGCGAGGCCCTTGTCAGTGCGAGGCCTAAGGCGACCGCCTAATTTGCCTAATTAGAGAGCCGCCTCTGCCCTTGTGATCTTGTACTGGACAGGAAGTTCAGAGAAGCCAATCTAAGAGAGTTGCAGCCAGCTGTTCAGAAACATGGTGACTGTAAGTGCTTGGGCAAAACTGTAAAAAATATTTTGCTGGGCAATATATATTTGTTTGATCTGGATTCATTTTTGAGAAAATGTTTGAGAGTCTAATACTGATTTAGTTTAGTTAAATGATACCTTCTCCACTTTAAACTAGAAGAATATTTTGACTGAAGTTATAGTCACAACTCATGAATTCCGACTGTTTAAAAACGAAATTGATTCGGACATGTGACTTTTTGGCCAATCAGATGTGTTTTTCGGTTTAATGCATCCGAATGGGTCTGAATCCGAATTCTGGGAGCCTCAGCTTTAGTTTTATGTATATATGGCTCCCAATGTTGCCGCAACGAATATTCGTTCGTCTTACAGAATACTAATTATATATGCAGAATACTAAAGCTGATGCTCCGAGACCCGAATGGAGTCTGAATTTCCGAATAGCATTCGGGAGGTCCCGAATGCCATTCGGGAGGTCCCGAATGCCATTCGGGTCTGGAAGTCTCAGTTTTATTATTATTTATGTAGATAAATAATCTACATAATCCCAGACCCGTATTGCTTTCTGGAGCTCCCGAATCGTATTCGGAAATTCGGACTCCCGAATGCCATTCGGATCTAGGAACTTCAGCTTTAGTATTTATATCTGTATATGGTTTTCTGTGGTAGTCGCAACGAATATACATTCATTAACTCATCCGAAACTAAAGAAAATTCGGATTTCATCCGAATCGGAAACCCCGAACCAAATTGAATTTTGGACCCGAATCCCGAAATAACGAAACATCCGGACCGAGACAAATTTTAAGCAGCTTACACGTCTAATAGCCATCTACCTCCCTTCTACTCCATTCAGCCATCAGGAGCAAAGTGAGTGTCTGGCACTATTGGGTATGGGTGACCTTTTGGGTATAGCTGTTCACAAGGGGTTGGGGAAGGAGATAATAGCCCCATGTGAACAAGTCAGTTTAGAGTTTTCACAGTTTTTTTTATTCTGGGATTTTTGTCCCAGCAGCTAAACAGAGTGAGGATGGTAAGTATATGCTGCTGGGTGAAGGGGGAGTTAAATTATCCTTGTACTTTGCTCTGCGTAGGAAATGTAAAATTTCACTTTACTTCTGTGCTCAGGATGCTGAGAAAGTAAGCTCTTACTGCAGCTATGGCAATGATTATTTACATATACATTTGCATTTGTTTCACAACCAGATGAGAGACACAGACTCTGGTTCTGAAGCAAAAATGAAATACAGATGGAAATGAAAACAACCATCTACATATAACTTACAAAACAAATAATGGGCCGTTATCCCACTGAAGCTTTCCGTTAAGTAGACCTATTAGCACTTTCAAAATATGTCATACAGTACGAGTATGTTTGAAAGAAAAAGTCTTGCATTTTTATCATTATTGAAGAAGTATTGGGAAAGTAAAATGTACTCTTCCCAACACTTAGAGCTGGTGTGAGACACTGCAATGCCGGCTCTATAGATCAAGAACTGAGCGATCACAAACCACTGATCGCACAGCTCATGGGCTCCTCCCTCTCTGTCAGCCACTGTTATGGAGTAACAGAAGAACTTCCTGTTTTGTGACAGCATTGCTCCAGTGGTAACAGTGTGCTCCTGGATGCTGAGATCCACCCAGTGACTGCTAGCTGGAGAACCTGTAGAAGCCCTGGTATGAAACTGCATATTCCATCTTCTCGTGTCCTCTACTCTTAAGTTTGTATTAAAGTGTTGGAAACACTTTGAAGGACAGAACCAGCATTTATTGCAAGCTTCAACTAAGGGGTCTATTCACTAAGCTGCCGAGGGCAGCCAAGTGAACAACCGACCCCAAGTGAAGTGAGACGAACACTGTTCGGCTATTCACTTCAGGCTGGTACGGCTGATTTCAGCCGTACATCGGCTGAAATCAGCCGTACATCGGCTTGCTTCACATGGCTTCGGGTCGGCCGAACATGCTCAGCATGTTCGGCCGACCCGAAGTGCAGAAGGAGTTCGACTCAGCCGATCCAACATCTTCCCACGTTCGGGAGCTGTACGGGCTATAGTGAATAGCCCGTACAGCACCCCTTCGGTTCTACTGAACCGAAGGAGTCTTGGGGCCGAAGCAAGCCGAAGGATCGGCCGAAGCTACGGCTAGATCCTTCGGCAGCTTCGTGAATAGACCCCTAAGTGAACTACATAGAGACAAGGTTTTTATTAGGACAGAGTCCAATTTGCAAGCCCAAGGTCCTTCTAAGTGGAGTACCTGTAAAAGAAAAAGAATATCAGGACAGTCCCCAATCTCACTTAGCAGAGTTTCAAAATTCCAAATAAATAAAGGGGCTTTAACAGTGAATGGATGTCATTCTACAAGGAAAGGATTGTCTCGCATGACCCAAACATGCTTACACACAGCCTAGAACATAAAGGCAAGCACAAAGGTATCAGCATTTACATTGTTGTGACATGTAGGGATAGATTTTGTAAATACTGACTCTGGATGATACCTAGACAATAGTGTGGTACGTCTGGGGAGAAACACAGAAATACAGGAATGGTGCACTCTACTGTATAATACCTACAAATTACACTTATACAGTACTTAACATGCTTCTACTTTTCTAAGAGCAATTCAATTACAGATTTTTCCAGGGCAGGTATGGTTATGTACATATGTAACTTGACATATGTAACTTGATTTTTACTATCATTGCAACCATACCTTTACATCAGAATAGAAATATAAGAGAGTCGTCCTTGCCAAATTGTTTATAAAGGTGCATCTAGTGGGATTATTATCCTTATTTTTGCTTCCCTGACTCCGATTAGGTAGGGAAATCACAATGGCAGATTTTAAAAAATCAGGTACTCGGACAGCTGTGAGAGCTGGCTATCAGAATACAATAGCCAGCAGAGGAGATTCGTCCATCCACGTTGTTTAGCGTAGATGGGGGAGTCGAGTTATTTCTCTCATTTAGTCCTCGGAGGGCTCCCAGCAACCAGTGATGTCCTTGGTTGCCAGAAGCAAGGTGGGATGCCAGGGGCGCAATTGTTTGTAGATACGCCTCTGAAGATAAGTACATTTGTTTGTAGTGCTTGTGAGTTGTAATGGCAGATCTCTCAACATTGGTTAAGTTAAATGAAGCATCCATCTATGTATGAGGTCCAAAATGTGTTCATTGTTACCAGTAGTGTGCTTAGTTTGTTCTTTATAATTTTGACAGATTGGCTATTGTTACCTGCTCTGTACATACACAAGTTTTATTTAGTCATTAGGTTCAAGCACGTGCAAGTAATGAAGTGTTTTTGCACAGACTCCATTCTTTTTGTCATATGAATATTTTTGCAAACATTTCATTAAAAATACCTTATTGAAATGGTCTGCTTTCTCCTTCAGTAATAATGCTGGATTTAAAAACTTGATTCCGACATGTCTGTGCAAAAAGAAGGAAACATTTTTTTTTAAATTAAGATTTTAAATGTGTCAGTTTTCTGCTGTTACATTAGCCCACAAGTGCCTTAGGGTACATATGGCCCCATACATATGCATTTAAGGACACCAAAATTGCTTCGCCTAAGGTGGGATAGTAATGCACACATTTCCATAAAAAATGCAAGATTTTTGTTAATGTATGGGAATACGGAAGAGCTGGAAGGGTAGATACAAGATTTCTGGTCTGACTGCTCCATCCAGCTTGACACAGTCACCAAATATAGTAAGAGATTGGAATCTCATAGCATTCCCTAACAAGTATGTTTCTAATGCTTTGGTTGTTTTAAAGTATGATGATAGACTGCAAATGTTCACATATAAATGTAAGGTCAACCAGTAATTGACACATATAACCCTAAAATATGATATATCTATGCTGCTTTCCCTGTATTTCTATTGGAAGTTAATATGCAACAGACAGCAACTTTTCTTATACAACCCAATTAAAGCATGAAGGCTGACGGAAAGCCCAGCAGTAAATGTGATGTGTTATGTGGACCTTGTCTTGTCAGTGAATTCCATTCCATGGTATGGTTTAGTACTGTTTACTTACAAAAATGTCAATAAATGATAAAATCTGATCACACACTGGACAGGCTCATTAAAAACCTGTTTTTCTGCCCTTGAGACTTAAATTGTTTCTTTTTTCTTAACATGTCTTTGATTTGCCATCTGAACTAGCTTTGTTTGCCTTTTTTTTTTGTACGGTTTGTTGTACCGTTTTATTAAAATATAAATAGAGACCTTAAAGATGTCAATAAACGTTAATTAGAAAAATGTTGGGTTCTTTTCTGTTACTTTGTCAGGCATTGTCAAAAATAACGCACTTTTGAAACTTCAGTTCCTGTAATTCCCAGTTTAAATAGTCTAGGTCCCCGGGCAAAATTTTTAGGGAACTTCCTCTTGTCTAGAAATGTTGTAACAGAATACTTATCATGACGGTTGTCTGAATGTAATGAATCATAAAACCCTTAAAGATATGAACTCTTTCTGAAGGTTCATGTCACAATACAGGAGTCTTCTTGTAATAGATTTAACCAGAGGGGATGTGTCAGTCACACTGGATGGTCTGCTCGACTGATGTCACTTGTCACTAAAATAGTTTTCCTCATATAATAAGGGACAACTATTGCAAATACTTCAGGTATGTAAAAACTATACCTACGGAATACTTATTAGGGAATTATTTTAGCTCTGCATTTTTTTGTGCCGTAATACTGGCTTTTATTAAAGTTTAAAGCCTATTGCCATTTTTTTTACCTTAGATACAAAGGGGAAGAGGTAAAATTTCGGTATTTTTTTGTTTAATCTCTGTCTGTGACCCCCCCAATGTGTGACAAGCATGGCTCATTCCGTAGATACAGTGAAGAAAAAAAGCATAGCCACAAAGGAACAGGAAGTATGTTATTTGCGAGATTCACAGATCAAAATAATAATAGGAGAGAAAAAGCTGAAAAAAGAAAATAAATGCAGCGATTGCATTTAAAGACTGGCAAAATGCAATATATTAAATGTAGATTGTTGGGTTTAGATACGCTTTAACTGATTTTGCCTGGTCATTGCACATAGGGGTGCCCCTACATGTTTCGCCACCTGAGGAGGGTGTTGGTATTGTGCTGGTGGTGCAAATTTCGGGGAGGTGGGAGAAAAGGAATCACTGGCGGGGGGAGTGATGCATGGTACCTCCAGCATGGGCTCTGGGTTTCTAGGAGCTGGGCTGCCTGCCAGAGCGTCACAGGTTGCTAAGAGCTTTTAGGACACCTGCCTCCCTCCCCACTTGACCCAATGAGATGTTATCTGAGGCAACCGCCTCAGGCTGCCTGATTATGGGGGTGGCCCTGATTTCACAAACCACAATCCAATGGATTAAAAATAAAGTTTTAAAACAGCAGCAAAATAGCTTGCTGTTGCTGTACTTCAAAGTAATATATTTTAAGTAGGGATGTCCCGAAAACCACTTTTTCAACACCAAGTACAAGTACAAGTACTTCCCCTCATGTACTTGCCAATAACAATTACCGATACCTTTTCTTAAAGGAACAGGTGACTTTAAATGATCCATAGTACAACTACATGTTATGTACTATGGATCATGATATAACCTATTCATGTTAGCAGGGGAGAATTGTAACTCTATTGCTGCAGTGTAGTGGAGGTGTGTGCTGTATATATGTACTACATATACAGTACACATGTCCAGTGCACTAGAGCAATAGATTTACAGCCAGCCCTGTCCCAGCTTCCCTCACTCACAGTTTCACTCCGATCCCTGTTGCCTCACGCGGTGCCTCTCGTAGTCGACGCTGGGCAGGATCGCTGCATCACATCTCGGTACTCAGCTTGTGGGAGGCGCTCACAATTCTGCCCTGCTAACATGAATAGGTTAAATCATGATCCATAGTACATATACAGCACACATGTCCAGTACACTGCAGTAATAGAGTTACGATTATACCCTGCTAACATGAATAGGTTAAATCATGATCCATAGTACAACTACATGTTATGTACTATGGATCATGATGCAACCTATTACTCTATATCCTTGGTTCTCAAGTGGGTCGCGACTAGGGTTGCACAGATACTTTTCGAGTACCAGTGCAGATACTTGGCATTTTCATGAGAACTACCAGGGTTGCAGAGGTTGCAGCTGGGACCAGGCTCTGGCACTCCACCACTGTCCTGAAATCATTAGTCTGTATTGTTTTAGAAAAACTGTCACATGACAATAAACAAAAATGTATCAGTACTCATACTTGTAAGTACTCTGCAAGTACCAGTACTCGTACTCGCAAAACCGGTATGTGTGCATCCCTTTATTTATATTTATAAAAACAAAATCGTACATTAAAACAGAGATGTACAAATCCCAGGAGCTCCGTGTGCTCCTTACAAATGACAGCTGCCTCCTAATTTTTGAATTTGTCTCTAGTGTAGTCTTGGAGCTCAAAAGTATCGGTACATGTACTCATACTTGTACCGAGTACTGTACTTGGTATCTGTGCAACCCTAGTCGCGACCCCATGTTCAGTGGGTCACCGCGTGCCTTCCTCAGTCTCCTCCTTTTGCAGCACTGCCAGTTCATGAGCCAAACAGCCATTCAAAACATGCTGCCCGGTGCCGAGTGTCAGCTTGAGGTGGGATAGACTGGGGCTATGGCCGTGAGGGAGCTCCATGCATACGTACAGCTTCCTCACTTGTCCCGTAGAGGTGCCAGGACCAGAGTGATACATTCTGGCTCCCTGCACCTCTACAGGGCACACAAAGGGAGCTGTACAAGCATTGCACTTATGGAGGGAGCTCTGTAACAGCACAGCAGCCCACACTGGACCCCAAGGTGAGGATCCACTCTAGTTCTCGTAAGGTATGGAGATTGGGTGGATCTTTTGAATGGCACCCCAAACGCACCTGTTCGATCACCCACACAGGAACGCACGATACCTCAATATAAAAAAAATAAAAACAGCAACAAAAAGTACTGCTGTTGCTTTTAAAATATGAAATAAAATCAAAGGAAGGCTAGTATAGTGATAACCTTTCAGAAAATGATTGGACTATTAAAAATAGATCACAAATTTTAGCTGAAGCAGTCTTGTAAGCTTACCTGTAGAATTCACCTTGATTGCCGTTAACAATCATTTTCATTTATACACCTCCAACGTCTTTTTACACCCTTCCCTACAGTTGTTCTGCTCTGTACTCTTGGACCTCTTCCCCTGCTTCTTTACACCTTTAAGACTCCTGGGTGTGATTGACTAAAAAGGAGTCATTTTCACTCCTAATAAAATAAATCCGTGTTTTCCTCAAACATCCCATCAAGTGCAGAAGAATTCTGTCTTTTTTTATTCATGAAAATCCCGAAGAGGAATGACTCTTCACAGATCATCTTATCAAGCCTTGTTGATGAAGATGGGAGCTTGCATTGTAATGATAAAGTTTGTAGGAAGATGAAAAGGCCACTTTTTTACAGAAACTTTTGCAGCAACCTTGGATTCCTCGCACATAATTTACATTAAAAAAAAAAAGATTTAAAAATAAATAGCAAAGCACACTTTAACACAGATGACATTACACAAGAAAAGTGCTGCTGAATCTGATGTTTGTTATTTTAGACCAAATATTTAAAATAGCTGAAGTAGATACTTACAGATAAGACCTTAGTAAATATTAGGAGAAGAAAAAGATATCATTCATCGACTATCCATTTCCAGGTCTGTGCTAAATATATGATTATTTATATGTGAAATAGTCATTATGTGCCTTGCTCCCAGCATTAACCCCACCATTAAATAGAAAGGATGGAAGACCTTGTGTTACTGTAATAAGCTGACTTCATATCAATTACCATTTCCATCTGTGTGATATTTTCCAGAAAGTGTCATGCTTTCTATATTCCTCTCATGATAAAGCTCAGGAAGACATCTCCTAGATGGTACTAAAAGTGTTCATCTCCTCTATATTATGGGTTGCTGGAATTTCAAGCGATCTCAGGACAACCTCTTGTGCTTTTCCTGGTATGTCTGGAATTAAACAAGCACTCTGAGTGGCCACTTCTACACAAGATTGAGATCTTCCTGACAGGTAATTGCCCTCTGTGAAGTTCCAGACAATCGGGGACTCTTTGCCTGCATCAGCCATTGAAGCTGAGCTGCAGTAGACAATGAGTGGGCAGCAGGATAAGATAGCTTGCCACTGTGTTGTGCCAGCCCACATTAGTTGGCGACAGTTACGTCCTGCTGATAATCTTACGATACAGTTTAAAAGAAGACATGAGAAACAAATGTGGGTTAGCTATTATTGCTATGGGGGCCTGTAAAAGCAAATAATTACTGGACAGTTATTGTAAACTTAAATGTTTTCAACCTTTATGGTTAGCATATGTATTTAACCAGCACACTTTGTGTGTAAAACATCGTGCACCTTCTTTCACAGTATTCCTAGTGTTACTTTGAGCCTCTCCAAAGATTAGGGCCAAAAAAGGGATAGCAACACCAAGGGAAAAATTATTTCTGCTATATGTTTACTCCAAACCTGCTATTCTTCAATGCATAAGATAAAGCCACTCACAGGCATATTTAACCTCCTACAACCCTGTTTGTTACTGGTATACATTTTTGGGTGCTTTCCTGGCTTTATTGTGGAAGGAAGGTGTTATGGTACTCGCAGAGTCCCTGCCAGGTTTTACAGATGTAAAGTATCCCGGCCAGGACATCCAGAAAACCTGCCAATACCTCTAATGTATCTTCTCTGAGAATCCCGGCCAGGACTTCCAGAAGACCTGCCAATACCTCTAAGGGTACTCACAGAAGCCCTGCCATTACTTTTAATGGCTCTCACAGAATCCGGGCCAGTATGGCTAATGATAGCCACATAATCCAGACCAGAACATCCAGAAACCCCTGAAGTGATGCTACACGTGTTGCCTCTTATTCAGGGGGTTATTTAAGCACTAGGTCTGCAAGAGGCTGGTGATGTGCCTTAAAGCCAGGTTCCCGTGTGTACAAAGAGTTTTAATACTGATATTGCTGCCTGTTTGCTGACCCAGGCTGTCTGACCATTCTCTGCTGGTCGCTTGCCCTGATCTTCTGCCTGGACCCGACTACGCTTTTATCTGCTGCCTTATCTACTGACTGCTCATTGCTGACCTGGACCGCCTGACCAACCTCTGCTAGCCACTTGCCTCCATCCCTGCCTGGATCCGATACGCCCTTGTCTCCTGTCTACTGAGCCAGACTGTCTGACCATTCTCTGGTTATGTCCTGTCGGGAACCTCTGCCTTATCCTGAACACAATCTAGACTACTGTCTGATCATTAGAGCTTTCCTGTCCTCATTCATCCCCTGGCAGGGCAATCCTGGGGACCATAACCTGGTACCAGCAAGCAGATAAACCCATCTCCGCCATCAGGAGCTCTGGTGAAAACCGGCTGGTGCTTAGATTCTGCACCTCGGAGTGTAATAGGCAACTGCTGTCTTTTTCCCTTCTTTTACTTTTAATAAATCAGCCCCATTAACTAGTAAACCCCAGATAAGCATTTCTTCTGAACTAGATTTCTCATGCTCCTCACCCTGCAAGCAGCACCATTACACAAAGACTCATGGAGGCTGCTTGTCGCAGTTGTGCAAAGCATAGTGCTCCCTGACTATTGGATGAGGTTGTCTGGAAAACTTCCACTTCATGTTATGACTTGAGGGTATTGCACACAATTTCACAAATTGGGACCTGCTGTGTATTTTTCACAGTGAAAATGGCAGTTTCATTATAGGAAACATTTGAAATTGCAGCCTGTAGGGCATAGAGAAAAAACTTAACGGATCCCAGTATAAAGGAAATCCTGGGGATGACATTCTTAAAGTGGTTCAATCACAATGAATTAACATTTTCTTAGTCAGAGGCACATGCAAACTAGTAATGTATCACGCTAGCCATTTGTTCCCGGACTGCAAACTCTGGCTAGCTCTTTTCCTAATCCCTTTGTTCTTGCTCTCTAATCTCATAACCACATGTGAAGACAGACTGACTATGCATTTCTGGTAGGTAACATGCAGCTCCCCCTTTCATTTGCTTACAACTGTAATATTGTAAGCAGGGCTTGTGCAAGGATTTTTGCCTACACAGTTGAAGGTGGATTTTTCCGTCCCGCCTGGGTGGACCACCAATCCTGGCAGGCCATCCATGAGGAGCTCTGAGCCGGTCTACCAAGAGGTCAGCGCAGGGCGTCATAGGAGTTGTAGTCTGGAGGGGAGGGGAGGGCATGGCCGGTCCAAGGATTCTTGCCTACACAGGAGAAAGTGCATTTTTCTGTCTCCTCTCCCAGGTGCCCTTATGCAGCCTTCTGCTAGCGCTGGCCCTGATTGTAAGCCAGAATCTTATGCATCTGTGTTAAGGTGCCCATAGACATGAACTGATTGTTGCTCTTTCAAGACAAATAAATTGGATAGGGAAATTAAAGCTGGCCATACATTGTTAGACTTTCAGCTGTTTCCTGTGAATGGGCCGAAATTCTAACCATGGGTGACCCTTCTGGCAACATCCAGCTACATAAACTTTGCTTGAGAAATCGAAGGAGTGGGGCAGAGATTTGTTGACTGTACAGTGACTGCAGCCAGTTTGGGTATTCTGACAGCTATAGGTGCTGGCTGTCAGATAGCATGTTGGGGAAATTGAGTGGTTTTCTCTTGCTCATCCTGCAAGCTGAGAGAAAACTATAAGTGTATGGCCGCTTAAGTATGTCTGTGGAAAGCCTGCGATATCTGCTATGAGTTGCTCACTTGATAGCTTACACAGTGCTATGGACTCTCGGGCCTGACAAACTATTGGTTATTCAAATATTTGGCACACAGAAACATGCTTTTATTGGATGGGGCAAACAATAGCTCATTTGAAAGGATTTGAAATAAAAGATGCAACTAGAGAGGCAATTGTAAGAAAAAAAGCGCAAGTGCGACTTTTTGCACAAAAAGTGCCACAATCTGCGCCACATAAAGAAAGATGCTGAAAATACGTTTGTCACTCTTTGATGCAATAGAGGTGTGCGCCAAGAGGATGATGGAGCAAATAGCGTACAATGTAACTATGCTATGTGCCAAATTAACTATATGCACTGCGACATAATCGTTTAATTGATACACAATGTGCCAAAATAAGATGTCACTTTACAGTATATTCATTCAACCGCCAGTCTAATTTGCCCAGGGATGTCACATGGAGCGAGTTACATGCTCCTCTAAACCTGGTAATGCGTTTTTCCTTTAGCTACCAATGCTAGATTACTCCATAGTTGAAGGAAAAGTAGGTCTGTGGTGCTTTGGATGGAAGGGAGGTTTGTTAAAGAAAACCAAAAAGGTTTGCTTTAAAGTGCAACTGATGCCAAAAGTTTTTTTTTTTAATACAGGTGTTCAGGATTAGAACACCCGTCAGGTTTTTATTGCTGTCTGTGTCCCCATTAAAGAGATTCAACCTCTCTATTTGTCTAGGTGTTATCACTGTGGGCTAGTACACACCAGCCCCAGTGCGCTCTGGCACGATTTAGGGCAGTAACACACTGGATCGCATCCCGGCCAGCTCACTGCATTCTGGGGCGGGAGGGGGCATAGTGGTACATTGAACACAATGGCACCGCAGCAACACCCCCCGGCCACAGTGCGATCCCCCACACCAAAACGGGTGGCACATCAATGCCTGCATTCCGGACCGGTGCGCTCAGAAAAAATAGTGCATGGAGCATTTTTTCTGACCGCATCGGACCGGAACACAGGCATTGATGTGCCGTGGGTTGCAGTGCGGGTGCGGTGCCATTGACTTCAATGCCATGCCCCCTCCCGCCCCAGAACGCAGTGCCGGGCCGGGATGCGATCCAGTGCGTTCCGGCACCGAATTGTGTCAGAACGTACTAGGGCTGGTGTGAACTAGCCCCAAAAGTGAAAGGAAATCCCATTGTAAGTGATTCTGTCAGCATCTGAAATAGCCTAAGAAACTTTTGATTTTAATATCACTTTAAATTATCTAATTGTCAGAAATGCGATGACAAATGGACTCCCAGATCAGGAAATGTGAACGATCTTAGCTGTTGTTGCTTTACGGTAAGTCATGAATGCACAATTAATAGTCCCCTTTCTGTTGTCAGCAAAACAATGGGCAACTCCCAACCAACTCCCCTCCTCTTCCTATTTCTGTAGTTTCCTATGGAACTCTCTACCCCAACCTGTCTGTCTATCTCCCAGACTGACTACCTTAAGGCGATCCCTTAAGACTCATCTCTTCAGGGAAGCCTATCCCACCTCACCCTAACCACTGAACAATCACTTTCTCAAACAATCATCCCCACGCAGCTACCTCCTCATATATCACTTGCCCCTCCCTTTTAGATTGTAAGCCCTCACCTTCCTTCAGACACAGTACAGTATTCACATAAAATAGAATGCAATTCTTACTTCTGCGTGTCTGTAGTTAGAACAGGAAGCTATGGCTGAGTATATCTTTATAATGATGTTACAGAACAACTGAACAGATATTAAATGCTCCCTTAATATACATCCCTGATAAGTTTCTTCTATCAATTAAACTACGGGGAAAAAAACTTTCATTTATGGTTTCTTATTCTTTGTTTCTGCTATCTACCATATACACAGGGGACACAGACAAAACATTTTAACAGTGACAGCATGATATCTGCTTTCTCATTTGAAATTGCAAATAAAGTAAATACAACTGGTATTTAGTTGTTTAAACAGCTCTTTAATTTAGTATTCTGTTGCGCAGTAAAGTTCACCTTTAACCAATATTTAAAGTTGTCACATCAAACAGGAATTACACTGTTAAAAGGAACACACTTTCCAGAAATCAATAAAGATCTGCAGAGCTTTGTGATCTTAAAAGAAAACTGTGCTGAGAGAACAGAGGCTGCCATTGCTAAAATAATAATAATAATGATCATCATTATAATATTTTAAATAATATTTTATTATTATTATTCTGTTATGATACAGGGTTTATGTAGCAACAACAGTTTCTGCCAAATAAAGGGAGATGGTACAGTTTCAATACAATTCAATAAAGAAGGGTTCAGAGCAAGTAAGTAATACAAAAATTGTGAGGGATAAGCTGATGGAGATATTAGAGGTGGAATATGCTTCCCTGTAGAGATGAGTTATCAGGGATTGTCTAAAGGTGAACAGAGTAGGGGATAGTCAGGCAGGCTGGATTAGGGAGTTCCAGAGCAAGGAAGAGGTCATGCAGAAGTCCTGGAGATGAGCATGGGAGGAGGTGATAAAGGGACTAGAGAGCAAGAGAATGGAGAGAATGGTTTGGGTAATCTTTTAACATAAAGTTGGTGATCTATCTGGGGGCAGATCTGTGAATCACTTTGTATGTTATTGTTAGTATTTTGAATTTTGTTAATTGGGTGAGCGGAGCCAGTGGAGGGATTGGCAGAGAGAGGCAGCCACCAAGCGATTGATAAAGTGAATAGGTCTGGCAGCAGCATTCATAACAGGCTGAAGGGGGGATGGCCTGTGTAAAGGTAGGCCAAGGAGGAGAGAGTTGCAATAGTTGAGGTGAGAGATAACAAGGGAGTGAACTAGAAGCTTTGTGGTTTCAATTTGTTAAGATCAGAGAATTTTTGAAATGTTGCGGATGGACAGTAATTGGATGTGGGGCTGAAAGGAGATTTCAGAATCCAGGATTACACCTAGCACCCTGGCCTGAGGGGAGGGATTGAGCAGTGTGCTGTTGATCTTGTTGGAGAAGTTGGAGGAGGACACCTGGTGGGGAGAAAATATTATGAGCTCAGTTTTGGACAGATTGAGCTTGATGCATTCAAGTATCCTAACTATTAACAAACATTTATCTTATTTGTGCATTACTCCATCATTGTTCCTGTGTGTGTTGTAAAGTAGCCACTGCTCCAAGCTCACTCCTGTGATGGACTACAATCTCACGTCTAGTTTACTCATTTGTATTGAGATTGTAGTCTATCACAGGAGCGAGTTTGGAGCGGTGGCTACTTTACTACTCACACAGGGACCATGGGGAACAAAGTCACCCTCCAGAAGGAAAGACGGTGTCAGCACCAATTCAGAGATAATTTGATCTACAGCTAATTGATACACAAATAATATACATTTTTTGTTAATAGTTAAGGTAGATTAATGCATTTTTAAGGTTAGGTTCACACCTAGGCGGCTCCATTTTTATAAGTGCGTTAACAGCATGCGGTTATGTGCACGTTTGTGTGTTGTGCACATTTGTATGCGTGTTTTAACACACGTACATGAAGATGCGTGTTTTGTTTGGCAGCTCCTATACCATTGTGGGGGGATGGGAGAACGCGCCTATAAACGTGCAAAAACGCTCACAAAAATGTGCAACATGTTTCTTTTGCACATTTTTAGGCATTTCCAATGAAGTCTATGAGGCAAAAAAGCGCTTTTAACTGCCGAAAGAAGCTCCTCTACCTTTTCAAGCGTTTGGCATTTTTCTGCTCAGGTGTGTACCAGGACCATTGAAAATCATGGGATTTCTTGTGTTGGGCAGTTAAAAGCACTTTTGGAACTGCTCAAAAACTCCTAGGTGTGAACCAGGCCTAAGATTTCATTCCTGAGTTTAGTGTCACTTTAAGGAAGTGGTGTGACGTCCATGTTGATATCCACACATAGTTAAGTCAAATCAGGTCATAGGAGTCCAAAGTATTAAATTAAGTGACTGATGACAACCACAGTACAAATACAACAATGAGAACATCCCCCTTCATCAGGGCTTAAATTAAGCAGGACTATGGAAGGATTTAGACAGCTAAAAGCAGAATTGTGCTAAAATAGACTAAAAAGCTGTTGGACTGTTTTGCTATGCAGTGGTCAAACCTATGAACTATATTGTCATTACCAATTACATAGTAATCTGTCAATCAACACTTATGGATCAATTTATATTTCTGTTATACTGCACAGCATTATTTAATACCACAGCTTGTATTTTATATTGATTTCATGAAATGCAGGCTGTGCTATTAAGCCTGTGGCTTATTAATCATACATCTTATTAATTTCTCTCTGCTTAAAGTTGAACTAAACCCTGCGGTCCTTTTGCAGCCAAAGACCAGTTTATCCTCTGTTTAGATCTGCAGATGTCACGGTGCTGCTCATGTGATCAGCTAGGACAACAGCCATTTGAGGACTTGAACGTTCAGTTGAGAGCTGAAATAAGCACACTGGATGAGACACTTTTTTCCAGAAGCATGCCCTAAATGTTGCATACATGCGCAGTGGTGGAGCTACCGCCGGGCCCAGTGGGGTCCGGTCCTGGGCACCCCTACAGCCTCAGTGGGGTCCGGTCCTGCAACATGGGGCAGTGCAGGGTCCCGGTGTCAGAACAGCGGGGCCACGCACTGCCGACGGGCTTCTTAGTGAGGGGGCGGGTCCTGTGACTCGCCTCCCCTCCCGGCCACGTCCATAGTAACAGGCAGCGGTAGGGGAGGTGAGTCACAGGAGACGTGTGTGTGTCACACACCCGGCCCCCTGCAGTGCACACATCGACACATGGCTGCTGCTATCCTGGCAGGGTGAGTCCGGGCAGGGCGAGTCCGAGCGGGGTAGGGGGAGGTGAGGGGGGCTCTTACTTCATGTAATTAGACAAGTGGATTATAATGGGGAATAATCTATTTCTCTGTTGTGTACTGCTAT
Source organism: Nanorana parkeri (assembly GCF_000935625.1). NCBI lineage: Eukaryota > Metazoa > Chordata > Amphibia > Anura > Dicroglossidae > Nanorana > Nanorana parkeri. The sequence goes on along the minus strand of NW_017306319.1, from coordinate 2,600,913 downwards.
TTCATGTAATTAGACAAGTGGATTATAATGGGGAATATTACACCCCTCCTTTGCTTCACTATAAAATTTAGTTTATTCTTGCCTGTGTCTCCATTACAGAGATCATCCCTCATTCCCTGTCTCAGTGACCACATGGGATGTTTGGGGAAAGCTTCCTAATGGGTATTCAAATAGTAATAAAAGCACAGCAGAGGTTCTAACACTTGCCCACTTTATCCAAAACTCAAACAAAGTTTTGCCTATTGTTCGGGCCATGCTTTTATAGCATATACTAGAAAATGTATTAGACATTTTGAAATAGAAATCAAGGAAAATTGCCCTTACCTAATCTAGTTTGATGGATCAACAGCCTGTCTATAAGAAAGATAGAAAAAAACTGTAGTGCAGGAGGCTGTTTGAGTGTAAACATGAGGTCTTTGAAGAAAATATAAAAAAAGTAATGAAAGACTAACAAAATAGACAGCAAGAATGTAAGTGACTCTTGAAATGATGTGAGCTTGAAAGGCACATTCTTCATGGTAAGAGGCTGTGAGGCCCCTGAGCTGGTGCCGCAAAGTATTATATTTTATTAGAAGTGAATACGAATGTCAGAAGTGTTTGATAATAAACAGAATTTTTTACAGAGAACTCACATTTGCTTTATTTATTTTACCTTGTTGATCTTTGGAAGAGAACGTCTGATTTCAGGCTGTAAACTGAAAGAAAGAGGTCACATATTCACATATTCAGTTTAGAGTCAGTGATTCACTGTAGTGTTTATTTGTCATAAAAATTTCCATGGAAGTAGATGTACACATTTCGATCGGTATGTGCTGATTAAGAAAACTATCAGACATGCATACTAAGATAAAGAGTCTAAACCATAGTAACCCAAAGCAACCAGTTATAAATCATCTTTAGGGTTCCTGTAGCCTGCTTTTTTGATGAAACGTTAGGTTTTGCATTAGAAATGAGCACTACTTCAATGCCTGTTTAAAAGCAAAACATAAAGGGGCTTTATTTGACCTGGTTTGTCTGCAACACATGTCAATGGAACCTGTGGCTTGTGAAGACACGCAAAGCATAGCAACTCAAGTACAGCTTTACAATGGTCTACATCGGGGCAAACTCGGCACTCCAACTGCCATCATGTCTCTGCCTCTGGAGGTCATTCTTGTGGCTTCCATTCTTGCAATACATCAAGGTTGCCTACCCCTGTTTGTGCATCTATTCACACAGCATACCTAAAATATATATTTTATATTTCTTACCTTAGATCAGAGCCGAAGCTAGGTGGGGGCTGGAGGGGCATGTCCCCCGGGTGCCACTTTAGGAGGGTTGCCACTGGGAGTGTGGATGGAGAACTTCTCCCTTGGGGGGGGGGGAGCAACTCTGAGCCTTTTCCCCCGGGTGACAGAATGTCTAGCTTCCCCACTGCCTTAGATGTGTCTTTGGTGAAGGCCTTTTTGCAGGTTCCAGGCGTTTCTGTGCAGTTTGAAAAAGAAGGTAGAGGGTCAAACTGAGTGACAGACTGAGCTTCTTCTCATTACCATATATTGCTTCTAAGTCTTTATCATTTTGTTAGGACCAGATGCGTAAATAGAAACCTCAGGGCCCCGGTGCAAGTCAACCCCCCCACCACCACCACACACACAAATAAAACACCCAGGAAACTAAAAGTAGCAGAACGCCAGTTGCTGGTTTCACATGCGACCACGGGGGTATAACAAGGAAGGCATGCTGGGACTTATAGTTCAACTACAACCTGCATACCTTCATTGTCCATGTACACCCCTCCACGTCACTCAAGGAACTACAAGTCCCAGCATGCCCTCATTGTCCTTGTACCCCCCCCCCACACACACACATAATACACCCAGGAAAAAAAAAGTTCCAGCATGCAAACCCCCTGCAGTAGTTCCCTGGGTGATATGCGAGAGGTGCACAGGCACAGTGAGTGCATGCTGGGACTTGTAGTTCCCTGCATGATAGAAGGCTCTTTAATTACTTTCCTCATGAAAATACTAGTAATACAATGCCATTAAAGTACAGTCATTTTCAAGTTCAACTATATTCTATTCTATATTTCTATAATGACATTGTATTACTAGTACTTTCATGAAGACAGTAATTAAAACAACCTTCAGGGACAGGGACTACAAGTCCCAGCTGAACTGCCGACTTGTAGTTTTCTAGTAATACAATGCCATTATAGAACATGGAATAGAATATAGTTGAACTTGAAACTTTCAAATTCAGCCATGTTCTATTCAATATTTTATAATGGCAAGCACTTACCTCAGCTGTCACGGTCCTCTTGTTCTGGAGGAAGCTCGAGCAGGCTTTGAAAAAAAAAATGGCCCCAGTGCTGCCCCATTATGTGCATGTGTTCACTGCACGGCGGCTAGCGCAACCTCCTCACGCCCGTCCGTCTGTCTCTGTGCTTGGGGCAGCCGCACCATTAGCCCCCTGTTGCTATGCCACTTCCGCAACACCGGTGCCAGGGACCCTTCTTCCTTTCTGGGCCCCCCCAAGTGGCGGAACGCCAGGGCCCGGTCGCACATGCGACCGCTGCGACCCTGGTAGTTCCTCCACTGGTTAGGACAGATAGTGTTCAAATATAGTTTACAGCTGATAATGTCATTAGCCAGCACAGTAGAGACAAGGTTAATTAGAGTAAACATAAGTTCCCACAGTCCCCTCCCCAACATTACATAGGGGAGAGGATAGGTAGGATTTTTAAGTAAGTTAAAAGCACTTAAAAATATAGGCAGCATTTTTTTTAATATATTTTTTTTAAGTTATGCAATGTAAATGAGAACATGTAACTCATATATAGTAGGTGCTATCCCAAATTGGCTACAAAAGTGTAAATACTCTTTAAAGTGTGCTTCAAATGCACACCATAAACAGAAAAACAAAGTCAGTCTACCCAAACCCTTATTCCAAAGACTTACACTGCATCAATGAGAAGTGAAATCTGACTGGGTATTTTAGTGTACCGTACTTCATACCATTTTATGCTGCTCATTAGACAGGCTGTTTATATAAAACACAATATGTGATGTAGAATAAAGATTCTATTTCCCTAATCTAGGCAGAAAACACATTTTATTGCTTAGCACAGCATTTCTCAACCTTTTTCAGTCATGGCACCCTTCAAAAGTATGCAAACTCTCTAAGCACCATTGTCTAAAATGTAAAACATGATATGTGGTTACCCCCAAAATATATACCAGAATCTTATCCTAAATATAAAAAAAAATGTGGAATTCCTCCCCTTCACACTAAAGTCCCTCCCTTACACATCAGAAGGTCCTCTTTCACATTAGGAGCCACCCTTCACATTAAAAACACCTTCAATATCAGAGTCCTATCTTTTAATCATCAGTATAGTACGACAGCATGGCAAAGGGAGGTGGAACAGGTCTGGACAGAGGTGGCTTTCTGTTCTTATCTGCTAGGGAAGGTCCTGGAGGAAGTCCCTCATGGAGTGGCATCCTGCATGTTCATGGTGCTAGTGGCTGGCTTGCCTGCAACATGGAAATGCTAGACACTGTGTGAAAATTTTAAGGCACCCCTAACAAAGCCCAAAGGAACCCCAGGGTGCCATGACACCCTGGCTGAGAAAGGCTAGCCTAGCAATTGTCAAGGTGAAGGTTCTATATCAAACCAAAACTATTGTGTCATTATGCTCAGAGTCCAGGAAGTCTTGAGGCTGTTGAGGTTGTTGGGTCAACCTTAACTTAGCCCAGGACAAATTCAGCGTGGCATCTGCAGAAATTGAAATCCTTTTTTTTTCTTACTGTTACTGTGTCAAATCTGAGAATGTCAACATAACATCGGTCAGAGTTGAATAGACAAAACAGTGGAAGCATGAGAATGAGGACCACGATAGTGTAGATCTATGTTCCATATATTCATCATAGTTTGCAAGGTACCACTATGCCAATTTAAATTAAATTATCCTAGAAGTCTAGCTATACATATATACATGCATATAACTATCTATTTAAAAGGCGCATTATGTTTTTAAATGGTATATACCTATTAGTATAAGAATTACATAAGATTTATTTACAAATGGGGGCATAACTAGGAATTGTGGAGCTGAATAGCAAAATATGGATGGAGCCCCACAGCTTACTCTCTCTGTAGCAGCTTGTAGTGTAAACTATGACAATATGTGCCATTGTTTTTAAAGTAAAATATGTGTAAATCAAGGACAGGCAGCCAAAGAGCTGTCAGAATAGTCAGTACACTTCAAAGACTCAACACAGCAGATAAAAATTATAGTTGTAGTAGTAAATAATAATAATAACCATAATGATATTAGCTGTCCTTTAAGGTTTTAGCTGAGCAGAATCTCTAGGATTTGTGAGTGCATTGGGCATACTGGGTTAATTTCAATCTGCAGGAGGGATATAAATCTGCACTTTTCCTGTCTTCCTTTTCTCTTTCCTGTCTTCCTTTTCTGTTTGGACTATTACTTCCACCTACTAATCAGCTAGTGGCGGTTACAGTGTTGTCCCCATCTTATTTTTCATGTGGATATGTTATATGCTTACATTGGGAATTGGTTGGGGGCTCGGAATTTGTTCTCCCTCACCCCTTTTTATTGTAGATTGCTGCATATAACAGTCTAGCTTGAATCCAGATTCAATGCCTGCACGATATCTTGCATACTTATTTGACTGTTTGGGGTCTTATATGCTATCGCTACTGGACCATTGTATTTCTATTTTACATTCTCACAAGAAATGTTCTCATTCTGTGATATTGTGTATTTTTCAATAAAATTGATTCAACTCTAAATCTTCACTTTTAAGACAGCTAAGCAAATGTTTCTTACTGCTCACAGGGGGGATCTGTGACTAGAGAGGAGTTCTGAATGCAGCTCTATTATGCTGGAATCTTCGCAATTCAGTTTTTCTAAACAGCCCCCCTAATGGGGCCACCTTCTACCCCAGGCCCCGTAGCAGCAACAGGGGCTGCTATATCTATTGTTATGTTTGCAAAATGTTGAAACTGTTGTTCTGAATTTAAAGCCTGATTCCAGCCACATCTTTTTTTGAATTATGGCTTTTTGAGCATTTGTATGAGCATCTGTCAGGTTTTCAAAAATCCCAAATTTCTGAGATGAGAAAAAGGGACACCTTCCAGTACAATGTATTTAGATAATGAACATACTGCTTGCCACGCCCCAGTTATACCATATGCCAAACATGATTGGTTAATCCCAGAATTGTTTGTTCTCACCATAACTTTTCATTGATACTGTCATTTTATAAAATAGCAAACAACATAATTGACAGATAATGTTTTAGTGCAGAATAGCACTTTTGGTAGCTAAATAGAACCTTTTCATTGATATCTGTAGATAAGACCAAAAAGAGGGACAACTGAGGAGGAAAGAGGGACAGGGGGATTTGGTTCCGAATGGGGGATAGTGCCTCCAAATGAGGAACAGTTGGGAGGAATGGGTTTTACATTGCTGTCTGAGATCGCTAATGTACTTCCGGTGTAATCTAGTGGTGTCAGGCAGAACAGGAAGTGAAGCCAAACACAAGGGAAAGTTTGGTTTTTTTTTGTGTTTTATGTGAAAAACTCTTTATCATGGATAGATAAATAATTTAAAGGCCACCAGGAGTTGTAAGCCATTTTAAGCCATTCTATCCAAAATGAAAAATAAGTGGAGAATTTGCAGGAGTACCCCCAAAACCAGCAAGACATGAGAATGACATGACATGGCATGGTATAGAAAACAAGATTCAATTTTGATCAGTTATTAAACAAAATTTTGATCAGTTATTAAACAAAAATACCTCAGAATTGCTGAAATATCTGCACAAATTAGTTAAAATAAGGAACTGTGAACTTTTATGTTAACGAGACAGAAAAAAGACCTCCATTCATATTTCGGATTTATACAGCAGTAGAAAAAAACACGTCAATTACTGCAATGTTTTTTAACAAAGATGTTAATTCTATCTATTCTATTCTATAACGGCTGGAGTGAACAGTATAAGGACTGGTTCACTCCAGCCACATTGGCCTGCATTGGGCAGACTTGCCCAATGCAGTGCCAACGAAAAGACAAAACAATAAGCCTTGCTTTGCATAGGGCCTGTTCACATCAACATGCTGCGTTTGTGTGCGCTGCAACAGAATGATGCAGGTACGCGCACACAAGTTATGTGCCACCACCATGCGGTGTGGTGTGAACCAGCCCTTACTGAGAGACTACCATGTTGTCAGGGAAACTATCAGATCAGGAGTGTAATATTATCAGAGAGTCAGTCCTGTTATTATAGAGACTGCTAAATTAACAGACAGAATGCCACATTATCTGAGAGACAGTCATGTAGTTAAAGTAACTGTCATTTACTGAGAGACTGTCATATAAAAGGAGTGCAATTATATCATAGAGGCTGTCATATTATTAGGGAGACTGATATATTATTAGAAAGACTGCATGTTATTAGACAAACAGTCATGTTGTCAGAGAGTCTGCTATGTTAATAGAGAGATTGCCATGTTTTTTGAGAGAGCGAAACATACAGATACAGATTAAAAATGGCAGATAAAGAATCTGCCATATTACATAGAGACTGCGGTGTTTTCAAATAGACTGTCATATGGAGGGAGTACCGATTTATCAAACAAGCTGCCATCTCATTAGAATGACTGCTAGTTATTAGAGAGACTGCCATGTCACTTGCCTGGGTGGTAATGCTGATAAATGCTGTCCCTGGTATTCCTATATATACTATGCTGATTGGAACAACTAGCCTTAGCCGTATTACTCTGCATATTATGTGCAGGAGTTAGGTCGTCCACAACACCAAAAAACAGGAGAAATGCCAGAACCTTCCGGAGGCAGGAGATGTGTTAACTTCTCTCCCACCCAGTTCAGGAGCATTGGCATGCAGAGATAAACATACATGGAACATGTGCTAAAATTCTGTACTATATCATTTTCAAATACCATTCTCAATATTTACGGAATATTTTCATGTGCTACGAACAAATGACTTATTCTGCCAGATGTAACTTTAACATCCTATTGCTGCACACTGCACACACACAGAGTCTTCAACATAAAACTCCTCACACATGAAAAAATGCTTTCTGAGTGTGTATATGTAAGTAAATGTCATCATTTCTTGTCTAATTCATCTTATGAATTGCACTGTATCTGTTTGCACAAGTGAGGAGCACCTGGGATATGATAAACAACAGCTGATTGCTTAAATAAAATTCTTAGTGTTAGTGTATGCGTGGCACATTGGAAATGATAGCCATGTGTGGTCTTCTACTTTTTTTCTACAATTGTTTTTTTTTAGTGACAATTTTTCTTTTTAATTGTTATCTGTTGGGTATTTCTTGGAGTGTGCAACTTTCTTGGTTTATTATACTTTTTAATACACATCACATCCCCTGCCCATCTCTCTCTCTCCCTTTCTCCCTCTCTCTCCCTCCCTTTCCCTCTCTCTCTGCCTCTCCCTCTCTCTCTCTCTCTCTCTCTCTCTCTCCCTCTCCCTCTCCCTCTCTCTCTCTCTCTGTCTGTCTCTCCCTCCCTCTCTCCTTCTCTATACTGATCAGCCCCATAACATTATGACCACTGAGAGGCGAAGTGAATAACATTAATTATCTTGTTACAATGGCACCTGGAAGTGGGTGAAATATATTACGCAGAAAGTGAATGTTTTGTTCTTGGAGTTGATGTGTTGGAAGTAGAAAAAATGGGCAAGTGTAATGTTTTGAGCAACTTTGACATGGGCCAAATTTCGATGACTAGATGACTGGGTCAGGGCAACTCCAAAACCGCAGCTCTGGTGAGATGTTCCAAGTCTTCAGTTGTCAGTACCTATCAAAAGAGGTCCAAGAAAGGAAAACCTGTGCACCGGCAACAGGGTCATGTGCGACCAAGGCTCGTTGATGCACTTAGGGAGCCAAGGAGGCCCCACCTCGCAACTTACAGGACTTAAATGATCTTCTACTGATGGCTTGGTGCCAGATACCACAGCATACCTTCAGATGTCTAGTGAAGCCTATGCCTTGATGGGTCAGGGTTGTTTTGGCAGCAAAAGGGGGCCATACTCAATATTAGGTCGGTGGTTATAACATTATTGCTGATCGGTGTTTAAATACAGTATATTAAAAATGAGCTTATTTACCATTTAGGACACTGTGGGCATTTGTAGATGGCTATCATAATAAATATATAACTACTACATATGTTCTTAGGACACAGAAAATAATTATAAAAGAACTTTCACCAACAGACCGGTAATAATATTTTAGCATAACCGTACTCTTCTGAGTCACTTGCAAAAGCGTTAGTCAGTCTTTTAGAATAAACAGTTTTGTTTCAGCTAGCCTAAAAAAACTTAGTAATAGACAGAGCTCTGGGTTGCTGAACCATTGGCACTGTACAAAATATATTTTATTCCTGGATACAGGGGGGTCACTATCCACTTCCAGAAATGTCAGAATACTTTTATGATACATAGCGTTTAGCTTCTATACACGGTAAGCATGGAGATGTGTGGATCTGGTTTACTCACTAGCAACTCTGAGATGGGTTATGTGCTATGGAATGCCTGTACCTAAAGCAGCCCTCAGCTAATCATGCAACTATGGTGCCATTTTGTAACCTAGAAAGGAGAAGAACAATAAAGGTATATGCCATTTTTTTTGTATCTACTGAGATTTCATATATTTTGGAAGAGTGATGGTAAATCTCACTTTTGAGTACTGAGATAGTTTCATTTTTATTAGGAGTTATTTGTGGGACTCGCTACAGAGAAAAACCACCAGCTCTAAACCTAGGTGACAAGATCCACATCAACCTTCTTCAGCTAACTCCATGTTGGAAAAGCCTCTTCCTGGAAGCCATCTTTATAAGAGGATAAGCTACTCATTTTCTATCCAAACGTCTTACATTTGAAGGTGGCCTGCAGTCTAATGTAAGAAGAAGGTGTCACTTGGGAGGAAAATGTTCCTAGTCATTATGAACATACTTAGTTAAATTCAACACTTCCTTGAACCAAATAATTCACTTCTGTTCTATTTAAATTCTAATGAACATATACCTATCATGATATCAAGGAAGTAAAATTCAGCTTATTAATATCTGCATATCTCTAGGGAGTACGGAAGTGTTTGAAAATGTCAATCTCCATCTTTTGTAATTCAGCCATATAATTACAATACCTCATCGACATTTTGAGTCGTTAAACAACTAATGACAATAGAGTAGGTTTGCTACTGTATCTGCAGGCAAAGCTGTCAAGAGATGGAACAGCACTGAATTATTACAGAAATGTACTATGGTTTTGAATAACAGCTGTGGTATAAACAGTGGAGTATTGGCTGTGGATGTTGATTTTCAGCTAGGTAAGAAGAGAGCTTTGTTCTCCTGAAGTGATGTTTTAAAGATTTGATCTGATTCTCGCTGAAGGAAATTGAGCTAGAGAAACTGGTTAAGTCAGTGGTTTGATGCCAAAGAACAAACATTTTCAGTTACAGGGAGGTTCCTGACGATAATTGTAGGCACACATTTCGGAGACGTAGCTGTTGTATTTCTAAATTCACGTTGTCATAGGGACTTAGAACAAGAGCAACCACAGGCAAATGTGTTGCAAATGCATATCTGCCCAACACCCTCCTCTTTTATTATATTAGTAGGCAAAATAGGCAGTGGAATCAGATCAAGTAACAAGTGAAAAGAAATGTAAAGGAATAATCGAATAATATACATGAAATAATGAGGTAGCCCTGTACTATATATACCGGGAATAGACGTGGTATCACATTAAATCACTTGAAATGGACACACGTTATTAAGTTCATGTTATACAAAGACATCCTAAGCTGGCACAGCTCATCTTTCCATTCACAACACAGAAAATGTCTGGACGTTGGCACCAATTAATTTATTCTAATGATGTTCCTTGACATTGATAAGTATTCTTATTCTAAGTTGAGTCCAATGAAGTTTGAACATTATAGTCATGTGGCTAAAAATAGATTGATTTAGGTTGGTGATAAAGCGTTGTGAATCAAAACTATTAGCAATTGCAAATGTGTAGACTTCATGTACTGTCAGATGGCTGCTTAAAGATTTGTTTTTATTTTATGACACTTGGCTAGGCTAGGTTTTACAATAAAAGATTCAGAGAAAAATGGAAATGAAACTGCAAGTTTGTTACTAGCACTTCTGCTTTGATGTCTGAATCCAGACTAGCATTCAGGTTCATTTATTTTAGCAGAGGACCTCTGCCTGTAAATAAGAACTGTACATTTCGGAGCAAGTTTTAAATGTTAATTAATCTCTACCGAATTTGTATTTAATATCAATAAGTCTGTCTGGCCATTTACTATATTTATCATGTATCTCTCCCTCCTTCTTTCAAGAATCCTGACTCAACTTGTTCTGCATCAGACATTGAAGGGCTTTACATATAGAAACAATGTCTTTGTCAAAGAATAACAAATGCCTGAGAAGAAAAGTCCTGAAAACGTCCTTTTGCAATAACATTACTATCCTTGCCGACTTTGTAGACAGCATGTGCGTGCAATGGATTATATGTTACCAAAGTCACATGATCTTAAGTGCACTCTCTTCTTTAGTATATGTAATAGTAACCACTCCTAAGAGTCTCTGCACAATAGAGGGAGAAAGTTTGTGTTTGAAAAGTACAAGTACAGGTTATATCTGATATCAGTATCAGCAGCAGGGGCAAACAGATATATAAAGGCTTTATTGTTTCTCTGTAGATCTAACTAACTAACTAACTAACTAATAACTAAAAACATGAATACATTTTTCATTTTTTGTGCTCCCTACCATTCTTTTATAGATCAAATAATTTATATTTTTATGATGTGGCCTCGTACATTATATGTTTTTGTCAGAACCTGCTATGTATGGCCAGCTTCAGAAAGACTAATTAGTGACTGGGTGGTGCATTCCCAGGTGACCATCATCTAATATTTGTAGGCAGCTTAACCAGGGTTTCCTTGGGATAGCCCACCCGCCCCAGTTACACCCTTTACTCCCTTTTAGATGTCTGCTGACAAGTAGGCTGGGCTTTCCATAATGGATGGGGTTTAGTTTGCATTGGACAAACACCTAATTTTAGAATTGGAGATCCCCCAAACATTCTTCTATTAAGTAAGTAAAACTTTAAGCTTGTCTGAGTTGACTCCGGGCTATCAATATCACTACATTTATTTACCAAATGTAGCACCAGCTCATTGTACAACATACTCAAGAGCATATACCTTTAGTTTATCCATAGAAAGCCTCTGCATCCTAATAAACCTATATATGCAAATGCCATCCGTCCTCCTGTACTTTACTACTGAACTATGATGAATGGTTCTAAAGTAGGTATTTTTACATTTCCTTGGGGTCTAGGGTTCCTAGAGCACTCTTAAGATAGACTAAAGGTATGTGTTGGCACCATAGGTGCTTACCTTTGACAAATGTTGACAGGTTCCTTGACGTTAGTTCAGGTACACTTTAAACTACCAGTATGTGTATAAGAAGAACACTGGAGCACTTGCATAAAACCCACACAAACACAAGGCAAACATGAAATTCCTGCAACACCTGATTTTTTTTATGCAGCGGTAATAGTTCTGAAATTTAATGCTGGAAGTAGCAGACACAACATATCTTAAAGCTTTAGGAAAGACTACTCTTAGAAAAAAAAACTAAAGCCCTCAACTTTGTACCAGCTTACCAGTGACAAAACAGTTTCATACACTGTCACTAGTGGATCCAACATATAACTGCAGACTACGTGGGTTGCAGGGCTAATGCGCACACTCTTTGATGTGAGGACCCCATAGACTATTGGGTGTCCAGGCTAGACCACTGGTCAAAGCTAGACCACTGGTCAAAGCTTGAACTCTTTGCACTGGAGTTTCTGACTTGCCCTGCAGCCAGTGTGAGAGGGATTTCAGTGCAGCACAGTTTTGTGAGAGACGACTCGGCTTGTCCCCTTACACTGTGGACCAACTCACTTTCAAAAAAAAAAAACCTGATGCTACTGACTAAAGTTTTAGTTTCTCATTCCATGCCAAAATTTTTTTACACACATACAGGGTTATTCACAAAGGGGTGAAGAGTTTGGAGAAGGCAGGAGAAGTGAACAATGTAGGACAACATAGCTGAACTGGAAAGTGAGCTGGATTGGAGAATGTTTCCAAATCAGCTATTTTGGCCTAGATTGTTCACTGTATTTACACTCACTATAAAGCAATAGACAGACACAATGATGAAATCATTGCTTCTCAATGCTTCTCTTTACTCTAAAACAAATGTATTTTCACTTCAGTTTTTTGTATGTAAACCAAGGGTAGGGATATAAAAATCCCGTGCATATATTGTTTTTAGTTTCTACTAGTAAAATTGCTAATATGATGTTTTTATCGGTCCAGAAAAGTGCAGCAAAATAAAAGTTCTCAGATGAATGCCCTTGACTTTGCTGAACATATTCCAGAGATCTGCAGATGTATATAAAAGCTATACAACCTCACAATACCATGATTCAGTTGATGGCACTTTATAAACCTGCACATGCTGAGTTAAATAGCTTTGTTCTAAGTGCAATAGCGAGGGGATCAATTAAATGTTTAAATATCCCTGAGGGAATGACTATATGGGACGAGCCATTAGACCTGAGACAGATTGAAGAGAAAGCTCCCTCTGGAATTTTCATCCCACTAATTATTCCCCACGTGGCAGCAGTTAGATACTTTCACACATCCTGTATAGACCACTGCTAAGGAATGATTTTAACACATAAATATCTGCAGTAAGCGTTTATATTATATTATTAGATATTGAAAAGTATCCTAAATTATTTAATTATTTGGTGATTCCGTTGTTACTGTACTGATTGTCTCATCAGCCATGCTTACTGGCCCCAACTCAGTTTATGGAATTAAGCTAATTTAATATAAATGGGCTGTTTGATACCTAGCTGTCCTGTTGTCTTTTTGGATTAATTATATGCCTGGGAGCACTTTCATTAAATGTCTCAGATGAATGCAAATCCTAAAACAAATCTTGCATTGTGCTATTCTACAGTCTAGTCTATGAATGTCTTAAGCTATATGCCAGATGCTGTTAAGTCCTGCATTATTTTTCCCTTGATAATGTCACAATGCATCCCTAATTTCCAAAGGGATGCCATCATCATTGAGGTTAATACCAGACAAGGACGATCTCATGTCATTTGTCCAATAAAGTGGAAACTCTAGATGGTAAGCGAAATGGGATTTATGTTAATAATACATGTGCCGCGCTATCAAAAAAAGGAAAAAAAATCAAACAACATCAACCCATCCACTAACACATAATAAATACTTACAGGGCTAGTCACAAAAAGGTGAGGAGTTTGGAGAAGGCAGGAGAAGTGAACCATTTAGGACAAAATAGCTGATTTGGAAAAATTCTTCAATTCAGCTCCCTTTCCAGTTCAGTTATGTTGGCCTAGATTGTTCGTTTCTCCTGCCTTCTCCAAACTCTTCACCCTTTTGTGAAAAACCCTGTAAGACATCAAAGGATTTAGTACATAGTGATCAAATAAATCTGGTATACAAACAATATAAACAATATTTGTCAAAACATAAGTATAAAAAGTGCTAGTACGACCTAACACAGTCAAGACACACCAATCCCCCTTAACTCAGATGGGATAGCACCCTCATTCAGAATAGTAATCCTCCGCTCCTCAGGCTCACAGAGATCCTCATTCAATTGTGCAAAAGATGAAAATAGTACAAAACACACCCACCGAGATGCTAAAAACTAGATTTTATTAAAATAACTACTCACATAAAATGATTGTAGATCGCATAGAACACTGAAATGTGATAAATGCATCATAGTATGTACATTGTTTAAGCTTCTTTTTGTGCACTGGCTTGCCTAATTAGTAGGCTGCATAATGCAGCGCACTATGATGCCTATCAATGCACAACGAGAAGTGCACTGCGTTGTGGTGTGCATGGCTCTAAGCTGATTTCAATTTAGTGAAATGGAGCGTTTAAAAAAACAAAACAAAAAGCCTTAGGAAAGTGGAAATCAGTGTTCTGTGAATGTCATTTTTTTTTCTCTTACAGGGAATTACATTGGGGTGGGTAAAAGTCCAAAACTTTCCATAAAAAATGAAAGTAAACTTTTGTGTTACAGTAAATCAGAAATAGCAGATGTCAACAAGCAAAGTAAAGTGTACTGAATTAAAATCCAACACAAGCAGATGTACAGTCAGGAAGGCGATGTACTAACAACCTCCATTTCAGTCTTATCTTCCTGATTCTGTTACAGGAGCTGTATAGGGTATCTAAATATGAAGCTGAAGATACAGGCATCAGAGTTAGGCCCCCTGCACTCAGTAATCAGTACTCAGTAACACCTCAGACAGACTTGTATCACAGAGAAGGAGGGGGCCGTGTCTGTACATCTGCTCTGAGAGGTGCTGTTGTTACTCAGCTCCATCAGCACAGAGCCCTGGAGGGTGATAGAGAAAGCAGCATTTTTTCTGACAGTAAAAGGTATTTTAAAGCATCACCAAGCACAAAAGTAGCCACAAATCATAACATGCATGGTAGAAGACTGTAAAGAGATAAAGAGGTGTGAGGCTTGAGTTTGGTTTTTAGGAATATATCCAATCCCTTCATCACTTACCCATTGAAGTAAATACTGGCCAAGATAGTGTTGTGTACAAAAAACCGTAATGGATAAATACAATGACTGCTGTTATATAGGTTCTCCATAAAAAAACACTGAGCTGAAAATGTCTTTAGGCGTGTGGTGGTGGAACTGGGGAGAGTATTCCTAGTACATATATGTGAAGGTTATTGTTTATTCGGGTCATGGTGTAACTATAGTAGTTTGTCACCATCAACAGGGGAGGGCAACTCCGGCCCTCATGCTGTGCTTTCACTACAAATCCCAACATGCGTCTACTTTTGGGAGTCATGCCTGTAACTGTCAGTCTTGCAACAGCTGGAGTGCCAGAGTTGCCCACCCAGTTCAATAGGACTTGGTTCGCAATGAAGATGTTTTAACCCCGTTTCCATGTGCCTTCTTGCCACCTGTACTGGGCTACATGAATAGCTGAATACACAAGGCCAACCAATGGTATTAGTAGAAACAGCATGTGTCTGAGATCACAACAGAGTATATGTGGATGATACTCTGGGTGATGTAATTCAGTCCATGGATGACTACAATCCTACATCCTAATTCTGTGAGTCCCACTTTTTAGAATATTTCATAGCCCAATAGGTACATTTGATCTGCAAGCATTATAAAATTAACTAAAATGGAAATAAATATGGTTTTAGGTCAATTGTATTTTAGTTGTTTTTTTCAAGTTCCTTAGTTTTTAATCTGTTGTTTTATATCTATTTTTACAATATGTATACCATCTTTGTTTTACAAATAACCCTTTACAGTAATACATGACATATGATCAGGGCCGGTGCTAGGATTCTTGCCTACACAGACAAGGTGCATTTTTGCGCGCCCCCTCCCCGACCCCCTGTAATAACAGGGCATTTTGACAAGTACTTGTCAAAATGCCCCAATGTTTGCGCTATGGTTTTTTTTTTCACTTACCTTCGGTGCGAGGTGCCGCGCGTGTCGGGATCCTCTGGCAGTCACCGGCCAGCTAAATTAGGACCCCACCTTGAGCTCCTCCCACCGGACCATCGCTGACTCGCCGCTGCTCTCCCGCACCGAAGGTAAGTGAAAAAAAAACATAGCGCAAACATCGGAGCATTTTGACAAGTACAAGTACTTGTCAAAATGCCCTGTTTTTTCCGCCCTCACCCTGCAGTGCCCTCAAGCGGCCGCCTGACTTGCCTTGCGATAGCGTCGGGCCTGCATAGGATTTCAAGTTCACGATGGGTTACATAAAAATAAGTAAGAAGTAATAGTAAAAGTAAAAGTAATAAGTAAAAAATGGTAATAGGTCCCTTTGTAATCTTTTAGTTTGTGCTGATCCACACTCTAAATATGGTACTCGGCCATTGAAATTATCTACTAAACAGGGGTGTTACAGATACTGTAATTGCAGCGTCTGTAACTCATTGATAACTGGCGATTCATTTTTTCATCCATATACAGGAAAAAAATAATTTAAACTGTGTGTCAGATTATTGCATTTACATACTAAAATGTCCCTGTTCGCTGGTTTATGTGGGTAAAACCATTAATGCCTTTAAAAAACGCTATGAAAAACATAAAAGCGATATTAAATTGGCAATCGAATATAAGACTCAAGGAAAGGACATCGACCCTAATAAACCAGTGGCTGTACATTTTGCTCAATTGAACCATCAGATACATGAATTGAAAGCGATGGTCATTGAACACGTGCCGAGACCCCCATAGAGGCGGAAATAGGGATAATTTATTATTGCGTAGGGAAGCCTTTTGGATTCATACGCTTAATACCGTTAGACCAAAGGGACTCAATACTGCGTTGTCTCTATCTTGTTTTTTGACAGACTAATTTTACTAACATCTATATATATAAATCTTTGCTTTTTGTTGTGTCCCTTTGATTGTATGCACCAGCCACATATTGATATGAATGACCCCATCTAATTGATTGTTATTTTAGATTAAAAACGATTTTGTATTTTTATACCATATAATATATTTATGATATTTATTTGGGTACATCATCTTTTGTGGTTTGACAGGTGCAGCTCTCATATTACAGGTTGTTCTTCTTTAAATGTCTGCTTCATATGAACCATACTTGTTTTGTAAGATATGTACTTTTGTGTGTGGTTCGTTTATTTTTTATCTAATCCAATATTTCGATGCTTATATTGACCCAGGAACACTGCTGTGCCTGCATACTGGCTAAATCGGCTATTTGCCTTTATATTTCGGATCGGCTACATCTGCCTCTGTACTTTGAATCGGCCGCTATAATAGCTCTTACGAAATCTCTGAGTCTCCATAGCAACCTAGGAAGCTTTGGCCCTGGTCACACCATATATGGTATGTATCCTTCGCGCATGCGCCGTGCGGCCTTTGAGAGCCGCGACTGCTCGTCTTTTGTTTATGACAGGTTTTTCCGGCACCAGCAGTATGCGAAAATGAGACGTAAATGTTCATCTACTACACCAGTTATAGCAATCTGTGCCTCTACACCGATGCCGTTATTATGCCGATCATTATGCAGCCACAGCACCGGCCTTGATGCCTCGATTATTGGTATGATTCTGTATGTTATTTTTGCTTTTGCCTTATTGTCACTTTTTTGATCTTTAAACATGGCGTTTTTGCCGCCATTATGACGTCACTATGGGTGTATTCTCCTAATGATTGATTGATTACAGGAGGTATATATATGTGGGGTATGATGATTATTTTGTTGTCATGTTTTCTGCCTTGAGGAAGGGACCCTGCGTGGCCCCGAAACGTCGGTTCTTTTGATCTCTATGACGCCTCTGTCCAATAAAAGGACATACTTGCTTTGATTACTGAGTGCTGGTGATTCCCTGCTTTTTCCGGGTTACATAAAAAGACATCACAGCAGTAAGCCTGCCTTGTGGCTGGCTTTGATTGAAATTTCGGACTGTAATGTCTGGTAAGGGATGAATTGCTGTGATAAATCACGGCTGTGAATCATTTAACTGTGCATATATTTCAGCTTGAGCTATTGACATCTATAATCAACTGACTTTTTCAGCAGGCTGTAAAGAGATAAAGAAAGAGGGCTCCAAGGGATAGCTAAAATTAAAGAATACAAAGTATTTGTGCAATATTTTACCAATAAATACAATATTGACTAAATCCACTATACATTCCCCTTAAAACTGCCAACTATTCTACTTTATTTTTGTTGTATATAGTTTATACACATGCTTTTCCCTTGACGTTTTTGTTATTACATGCTTGTTTTACTTGAATTTCCTAAATATTTAAAATAATAAGTAACTTTTTTTTCTTGCAGCTCATGGAATGGTTTCTGAGATTTGCAGGTCTGGGTTGTATGGAAAGCTCATAGCACAATTCACTAAAGAGTGAAGAGTTTGGAGAAGACAGGAGAAGTGAACAGTCTAGGCCAAAATAGCTGATTTGGAAAAATTCTCCAATTCAGCTCACTTTCCAGTTTAGCTATGTTGTCCTAAATTGTTCACTTCAGCTTTCACCAAACTCTTCATCCTTTAGTGAATAGCCCTGTAAATATTTATTTGCTCTTCTATGACCAAACAATAGCCATGCTGCAGCGTAGCCATTATGGCTACACCATAAACAGAGCATTTAGGAGTAGACTGCGGTAGTTGGTCTCAATGAATATTGTGCATCACTTTTGTGTGTGCTACTGCATAATTTAATTTTATGTCATTATCACTGCATATATTACTATGGGAACTGCTAACACATTACGCTCTAAAGTATGTTTCTTCTGGTGTAGTAGTTTCTGCATTGCTAATGTCACCTCCACAGGAGACTGAAACATCACGACAATATATAAATAATTACATAAATGAATTTAAAATAATATATGACATCAAGCACAATATTTTTTTTCACTTTTGTATTAGTTTGAACTTTTCTCAGACCCTGTCAACTGTTGATTTTACAAGTTGAACTGCTGTCTCAATTGCAGGTACAGAGGTTCTTGTTTTGTACAGTAAATGACTAGGTTGATGTAGCTCCCTATGCTGTCTACAAGGTTGAATCTCTAGTAGCTTTCTATGTGTCATTACTATCTGCAAATTCTTTCTGTCAGACTCTCCTCCCAGACTTCATATACTGGAATGTACCCCAGTTAGAAAGAGGGAAGAACTTTCTGGATGTATATTGACTGTATATTTGAGATTTTACATTTGGTACCATTTTTGGCTAATGCTAAAAAAAACCTCTATTTGTAGCCGCACCTATGAAATTATTCCCCCATTTGTAGCACCAAAACAATTTGTTACAGAGTTTTAGAAAGGAGGCAGATATTTAAGGTATAGAGACAAAATGCCCTGTCACTATAAGATAGTGAAATAATGCAGAGTGCGTATTAGGTGAGGATGGGGGTTGATCATGGATGGAGTTTCACTTACCTGGCAGCCTGCTGCCCCTTGTAAAGATGCCCCTCAAGATTTATTTTCCAGCTCATCTGCTCAGTGTGATAAGTGCAGAGACAGGAACTGGACTGGAGCTGGGGTGAATTCCAATTAACCAGCCAGGAAGAGCTCCAGAGATGCTAAATTCCAGGTGACAGACTCCTAAAAATGGAGACTGCCCCAGGAAATGGGATGAATGGTAATGCTTAAGCAATCAGAATTTCTGTAATCTATTTTGCATACCCGTTATAGTGCTGCTGGAATGTGATGCGGGCTCACCCTAGATGTGGAATCTAAGTGACAGTTCATTTTCGTCAGAGCTGCTAATGGTGGAGCTGCTAATGGTGGCCAGAAGCCCAGTGGTCCCAGTTTCCTTTGCTGCAAATGGGCACCAGGACCCGGCACTCAAGATCACTCGGCTGCAAGGGAGAGAGTAGCCGGGCCAGGTAGAGGTCTTGTCAGACGGCAAGCAACAGAGTAGTCAGGTTCAAACAGGGTCAAAGCAGGCAGCAGGCAAGAGAGTAGCGAGGACCGTGCAGGAGTTGAGGCAGGTGGCAGGTGAGAAAGTGGTCAGGTAAATCTAGGTTGCCAACAGACAGGCCACAAGCATCAGTTTAGTTCTATGATAGTTGGTGATAAGAAAGAGCACCAGGCACTGTAAAGGACGGTTTTAAACACCCTCCAAAAAAAGTTCTCTGTGCAGTTAAGGTGCATTTTTAGGTTTAGAGAATGCACATGTAGGTGCTCAGTTGTGAGGCCACCCTAACAATAGACCTCCCTTGCAACACTGCTTCCTGAAAGTCATGAACTATGAGCTAATTGAAGTCTTAAAACAAATAACATTACTGCAGAAACCACATGTTGTCATGTGACTTAATGGCTAGACAACTAGTCACATGATCGCTACTGAAGGAGAGGATCTTCAAATCCTGTCTATGACTCTCTTCTCCCCCTTCACGTGTCTATCCATTTATCAACCCTATATTCTAGATATGGTTGTGAATGGTCTCTGCAGCTAAGGATCATATCAGTCCTACTTTTATGACTTTCATGGAGCAGGTTAGACATAGTAGTGGGGATGGGAGATCCTGATGTTTACTGTTGCTATCAGGCAAGGTAGGTGAGATACATTTTTGGTCACCTCTTTCCCTTGAAAAAACAGCCACTATAACTCGTTATTCACATGGATCTTCCTGAACATTTTTCTGCATATTATTTAGTTAGCATTGTATTTCTTAGTTGTCATTTGTAATATCTAAATGTGTGTTTAAGTTTTGTAGAGGAAGAGCCTTCTAAATTACATCATGAAAAGTGTGAATTAATTAATTCAACATTTATACAGAAACACTTTCATTTATCAGTGGAAGGAAGTGCATGAAATATGTATAATTTTAAACATACACTGAACCTCAGGGACTCTAGAGATTACTGCAATAGAGTCAATGGAGCCATTATGCTCATTTTGTTCTATTTTTCATATCCTTTTCACCTAGAAACCAAAAAATGGAAATCTGTGTGATAAGCTACAATATGGCTTCAATGCTATAGTCTGAAGGGCAGGTGCTACACATCGAGGACCTCTGTACATATTAGTCTTACGAAAGGTGACACTTTATATTTACTCTCTGTGTTTTATTGTGTCACTGTATACCCATCCCCTTGTTATTTCCTGTACTTTCAAGAATCCATTGTTACTGGAACTTCAGTTGTATTTGATTTTGCCTCTGCCTAGCTGTGGTCATGTTTATTCACCTGTTGAAGAGAGAATCCAACAGCCTTACCCAACACTCGATTCATGACCCATTTCTACAAGAGATTTTACAATCAAAATAGAATGAGAAGAAGACCACAATTACAATCCTGAGCAGTTACACCTGCCTTCCCATACTGCAGCTGCATATCTAATATTTCACTGAATGTTTTTATTGTAATGGAGTTCATGTGAAGTTCAGGAACTGTGTCAGGTCAATGAGGACTGGCTATAAACTTGTCTTATATTCCCTATATAATTAGAATGATGAATTTGAGCACAAATATTCCATGCTGTCAAAAAGTGTTTAATCTCTGCAGATTATTCTCATCTAGTGCTTACATCATGCAGATACGCTATTAATTATACAATAGTAAAAGTTGCCATGTGAAAGTTATGTAGATCTGTTCACTCACTGCTGTTTTGGTGTTACACTAAGCACCCAAAGAAACTACAACTTTTAATATTGAAAATGGGTTTCACATGGGAAGGATGTTTATGAATCACAATGTGCAAACTGACTTATTTTTTTATAGCTATGCAAATAATATTTTGGCTCATTTAGTGAATATTCGAGAACATATGAAGCAATTAGATACCACTCTAACACTCAATACAAGGTCATGAATATTTGTAGACACATAATATATCCATTTTTGTGTAATATTTACTAGGTACCTTTTTACAACAGCTTTCTACTGTACAACAGCTTTCTACTGTACAATCAGCCTTGGGCATTACTGCCTCTACCCTGCCTGAGATAACCTGTGCATATACAGAATGCTGTATGTGCTGTGGTTGGCAACAGGAACAGCTGTAGAGACAAATAGTAATTTTTTGGGACTTATTGGACATTATTGGACTGCCTTATTCTCACTGTCGGCTTCCTATCTTTATCCTGATGCATACAGTATGTCAGTCTGCTCACATAGCTCACATAAGGTAAAGACCGAACTGCTGTGTGTGGGTCAAATGGTGGAAAACCAACAATAGTCATTGTTGTGGGGGCCAAAGCAAAAGAGGGGGATTTTTTTATTTACCTTAAATGATGCCTCTTGAGCTGATCATCATCTTCTTTACAGTAGTTTTCAGGAGTCCCTCCAGCACTGGTTCCGGTCTCTGATCCAGCGCTAACTGCTGCGTCTCCTGTGTCCCACAGTGTCTGTGCGGGTGCACGCTGCCGGGCTGCCTGCATTGACTTACCCTGTGTCTCTCCTCTTCTCCCAGCCGAAGATCTCTACTGTGCATGCGCCTCCCCATAATCCTTTGCGACCACCCAAGAATCTTCAGATCTTCGGACGGGAGAAGGCAGCGGAGACACACGTAAGTTTTACCCTTTTTGGTAACTTGGTTTTGCATATATCTACTGCTTGCTAGAAAAAGATACATGCAAAAAACTCAGAGGATTTATTTATGCTTTAAGCAATAATACTGTATATCTTATATGTAGATGTATTTGTTGAAAATACTTTGAGCAAGTTTTCAGTTCACATGTTACGCCCAGTGTAAATACAATACAGATTTCACCAGTATAACAACTTCTGGTAAAATTGATCTTTGAAAAATTTCACCAACTGCCTCTCCCTTTCTGTAAAAATGCACAATGCACAAGCGCATCTTTTTTTTTTTTGCAAGCAGTAGATATATGCAAAAACATTTAAAAGAATAAAAAAGTGACCAAAATGGTAAAAACTTACTTCTGTCTCTGCAGCTCGCTCCCGTCTGAAGATCTGAAGCTTCTCAAGCGGCCATGCAGGAGGAGGAGAGCAGAGCAGGCAGCAGAGATCTTTGGCGGGGAGAAGAGGAGAGACACAGTAAAGGTGAATGCACGCAGCTAGGAGCGTGCATGTCGGACAGACACCGTGAGACACGAGGAGTCTGCATTGGTTCAGAGACAGGCACCAGCCATGGAGGGATGTTTGTGGTAGCTAATAGCAATGATAATAGTAAAATGATTTGGTCATTCTGAGTCAAGTGTAGAATAGAGAAAAAAGGTCCCATTTTGGCATACCCAATGTACCAGACTTCTTGGTGATTCTTAGAACAGACATAAAGTGACATTGTACCTTTACTTTTTTTATTTGTACACATGTGAGTACCGGTGTGGGATGCAGAGCCTGTATTTGTTTTTAATTATTATTTAAAGTCCTCATTGTCTAGTGGGTCCCCGCACCGCTCTCCCCACACCCCCTGCACAGGTGCCTCCATCAGCTAAGTGGCTGCTGTGGAGGCACCCATGCGTGCCCATAGTAGCTGTCTGCATCTATAGACACACACAACTCTGCATCAGGCCATGCCCCTCTTCTCCACTCAACAGGTTGATTGAAGGCAGAAGGAGCCTATGTCTCCTCTGCCCTCAATTTCCTCCCCTGCAACCAGGAAGTTCAGAATGGAGGATCGCTTCAGGGATTGGCGGTGGTAACAAGCGGCGCTGACAGGTAAGTAGGTAAGTGTGAGGGGGATGGTGGACACAAAAAGCTACCGGGCAATTTTTACCTTAATGCAGAGAATGCATTAAGGTAAAAAATGCCCTGCCTTTAATAATACTTTAACATTACCTGAGCTCTTGGCAGCATTGTGCTTCCTTTAGAATTATTAGCTTTAAGGGTCTTCCCACCTTTGCATTGAAATTTGAGAAATTCTTACTATAGTATGTTTGTTATGGGTTCCCATTCAAATACCATATGTAAAAATAATGTTTTAAAAAAAAACATTTTTCTTACCTTTTTAGTTGTTTCTTAAAAACAGGATTATACATAAGTCTGTATAGGCAGTTTCTATTGCTTTGAATAGATGCGGAGAAAAGCAACAGAGTCCAGGGACAAGACAGAGAAACAATGCATTAGCATATAATATACCATCCAAGTTTTAACCTTTAATCCTTTGTTAGGACAGACAGTCCTGCACATCTAGTTAACAATCGCTAATGAAGTCTGCTAGCAGAGTACAGACAGGGTTATTTATGGAACACACAACTCCACAGCACCCTCATAAACATTAAATAAGGGAGGGCTCAGTAAGATTTTTCAGTCCTGGAGTTTAAAAAAAAAAAGCATTAGCATCATAATAATTTATGCAATCATTTTAAATATTTGTAAGTTATGCCATGTAAATGGGAACATGTAACAAATATTGCATGGGTGTTATCCCAATTTGCTTGCAAAAGTGGAAATAAACTTTACATATATGCTTACTTACAGTGTGTATAGGTTTGTGATTGTCAGTGAAAATGTCACTTATGACACTCAGTGAGCATAGCGTACTTACACTTCCAGGCATGTGTGAAATAA
This sequence comes from Nanorana parkeri, assembly GCF_000935625.1. Classification (NCBI taxonomy): domain Eukaryota; kingdom Metazoa; phylum Chordata; class Amphibia; order Anura; family Dicroglossidae; genus Nanorana; species Nanorana parkeri. The sequence continues at coordinate 2,576,784 of NW_017306319.1, read as the reverse complement.
TAAAGCCTAATTACACAGTCTCATAAATGTTGGATGCTGATTCTTTATTTAGAGAGTAATACTTAATTACTTCAAACCCTTTCGTATTACGTTATCTTATATTTTAGAAACTATTATTCTGTTCATTTTTACTGCCATTGCAACACTCCTTATAAACAGTTTGCCACTAAAAATAAAGCAAGCTAACAACCAAGTAAACAAATAAAAAGACAAAGTAACTGGTCAATACATTTTATGGGGCATTAAAAGGAAACCATAATGGTTTTCGGTCAGTTTTATATACTTTCTTTTAATGTTCATAAAAAAAATATTTTTTCATTACTTCTGCAAAGTCCTCATGCTAGAAAAAGGTAAAACTTCCATCACGTTTGATTCATTAAATCTTCATAATCAGCTCAGCAGTAGCTGATCATTTTTTACTGTATCTCTCTAACTGATTCTCTGTGCATGTCATTTTAATTGCAGGCAGAGAAGGTTTGTGTCCCTCCCCTGACTCATTAGGCCTCGTGCACACTAGCAGGCTGTGTTTAAGCCCAACAGAAGTTATCTGGTAAAGTACAAACAACTTTATGCTACCCAGATCACTTTTTTCTAGGCTTAGACACGTTTATAGACACGTTACTCTACATGCATTTACACACGGTTACACACAGTTAAACGCGTTTATCCGCATAAAACTGGGCTAGCTGGACCCGGAATGCAGAAATTAATATTTTTGGTAAACTGACCTAGACTGAAGGCACCTAGACACTGCTGGATGCCTAGGTGTGCATTCAGTCATAGAAAAGCATTACATAAGTCTAGGTGCGTTTAGAAATTAGCTCCAAACGCACCTAAACTCAGCGTTTTGGTACATAGTGTGCATGAGGCCTTAGGCTGTATGTGAGCAGCTGAATATCAAATTACACTGTCTTAACGATATGTAAATAAACAAGTGCAGAATACATGCAGGTAGCAGACTATAGAGCTTTACCTACTGACTGATCATGGTAAATATTAAATATGCATCTTTAATGGTTAGACTTGAACCTGATCTCTTTCTCAACATAGGGGGGAATTTATCAGTAGAGTCTAGTAGCTAGCAAGTGCAAATTTTGGTGCACCCGATAAAGGGCTTGGTGCATAGTTGTTCTTAAGAGCACCCCGAAATTGTCTATCTCAGTGAGAGCACCAGTCATATATATGGATAAGATGGGTGGCAACATGGGACAGGATTGGATGAGGGAAACCAATGCCTCTCCCAGATTTGGGTAGAAGTTAGATGTCTTTTTTTAATGCCCGGTGAGCCACCTGCCCATTTAAATTTGATAAATTGTGAGTGGAGAGCTTTCAGAAAGCTCTGAGGGATTGCGACTGGCAAAGTTTGTAATAGGTAAAGCAACCTGGATAATACGTTCATTTTGAGAGCATTGCATCTAGTGAACCAGGGGTTGCCTTCAACCAGGCGCGTGTAATCAGATCCAAGGTTCTGATCGTAATGTCACTGGCTTATCTCATAAATCTGCTTTGATCTAAATGGATGATCCCCGACAGGAGAGGCTAGAGATTAGTTTGCAAGAATTTTAGCAAATATTTTCATGTTGCAGTTGAGCTTGGAAATAGTTATGTAACTGGTGCAGTTCTTAGGTTCCTTCCCAGGTTTTGGAATAACTGTAATGTGAGCATGAAAGGTGTCTATAAGGGCATGTTTCTCCGTGTTTGCATTAAAAGAAGGTAAAAAGTGAGGGGTTCAAGTTGGGAGGAAATACTAATAGTACGAAAATGTTAGCTCTTCTGGGCCCAGGGCCTTATTATTTTGCATCTCTGCTACTTTGAAGTTTAGTGCTGCTTATGGGAGAGTTAACTTGTTTGAGACTAACAGGAAAAGCAGAAGCTTCTAGATAGAATTGAATGGTGTCTGCTTTAGCGGTGTCTGTTATGTGGTTTGCTTTGTGTAAGATTATAGAGATTTTGGAAGATGTCGGACATTTTGTTGATATCTTTGGTCATTTTTTCCATAGGGTTGATAACTTGTGTGGTGTTATTCTTTGGGAAGTGTAAGACATTGGCTAAAGGGTGGCCACATTATTTGTGAATGCGTAGAGAGTACGATTGCATCTGGAGAGTGCCACCTTGGCTCTAACAAAGCCAGTTCATTTAAGTTCTTCAGGTAGGCTGGTCAGAGTCTGTTTGTCCTGAGAAGCTATGTTTAGTTATGAGTCTGTGTGTTTCAGTAATGAAGGAGACAATTTTATTATCCCTCTACTTTTTGAGACTATGGTCCTGTTTAATGGGAATGCCCCTAATTAAGCTTTTGTGAGCATCCCATATTATAAGAGTGTTTGGGACTGAATCTTTGTTGTCAGAAAAATTGTAGTCAAGTTCTTTTTGAATTTCCATTTTAATGGAAAGGTCTTAGAGCAGCCTTGTGCTAAATATCCATGTCCATACCGCAGCTCTTTGCGGGAAAACAAACATTTAAAAATTATATAAGTAATGACCCAGCCTAGATATTCCCACAGATACCAGACACAGAAAGATAATTTTAGGACCACCATTTTGGTTTAAGTCTAAACTGAAGAGATGCAAAAGATTTCAATGTGTTACCTATCTACACATTTGGGTATCATCATTTTCAACTGTTTCATAAGCATAAGCAACTTAGCCACTAGATATATTTCATATTTATTAACTCGCCTGAATAGCTTACACATATAAGGTTACCACCTTTTTGGCAAAAAATACTAGCTTTAAAATCAATTTTCTAATAAAACCATTGGCAACAAGTATTATTTTTACTGGCCAGGTCAGTAAAATACTAGGCAAGTTGTAACACAGTATTGTGGCTTGGGTGTGTGCGTTTGCGTGTGTGCGTGTGTCTGGTGATGACATTCTTTCGCAAAAGTGAGCTAAAGGGAATATCAAAAAAGAAGAGAAGTTGGTGTATGAAGTGTTTAGAAGTAAATTGGTGAGAATTGGCTCTAGACTGCTGAAATACCATGTGGAGAGTAGCATGCAGTGAACAGAAAAGAGCTAGTTACTCTTCACGAGTAAAAGTATCTGCAGTTCAAGTCTGGAATCCTAATTTTAGATATTTAGTTATTAATGACCATTCTGCTTAATGTTAAATTTATGATTCTGATAAATACAAGAAGCCATTTGTTCACCTTGGTGAATTCCACTAAGAGAGAAAAAAATAGTTTTGTTGGATGCTGTAAATTACTAATAACAACCTAGTTGTGACAGAAGTACTTGATTATTCCCTCCCTTTTGCCTCTACAAACCCAGTCATGCAGGCCTTACACATACGCCTCCGTCTGTTGTTCCAGGCCTGTCTAAAATGTAACTGTAAAACAAAAAACCCAGAATTGTGAACAATGAAAAAGCACCTTTTACCTCATTACTTACCATCTCCCTGGCGCTGTCCCCACAGATTCACTACAGTGTGAACAAGCGCTGATTCTCTTCTGGGGTGAATGACACCCAGAGTCATCCAATTCATCCAGAGTCAGAAATACTGGAGTTGGACATCCAACCATTTTCTTCTACTTTTGTTGGAATCAATAACAGCAAATAACAATAACAAGGGTTATAGCCATTCCCTCATCTATCCAAAATGTGAAAAAGAAAATAAATTGCCTGGCATTGCACTTGAAAGGGTTTCTAAACCCTCCGTTTTTTGCCTATATCTACTGCTATCTAGCAGTAGATATAGGCAAAAAGTAAAAAAAAAAACCCGCTTTAACAGCGGTTTAAATTTACCCTGTTTTTGCTGCGTGCTCCCGCCCAAGAATCCGAAACTGCTCGGGTGGCCGTCTATGGACGCATGCACCCGCATGCAGACACCGTGGGACAGGAAGTGCCAGCAAGCAGAGAGGAGTCAGCGCTGGATTGGAGAGCCGCCGCACTGCTGGAGGGACAGATGAAAACATCAGGAAAGAAGAAGAAGATCGGATTAAGAAACCTCATTGTAAGTGCTGACATTAACATTGGGGGAGGGACATTTTTTTTTACTTTAATGTCACTTTAATTGATCGAAATATATCATCTGGTGGAGGGTTACAGTCATAGTTTGACTTTGAATCATTATTTGTTTCATGGGGAGGCTTCGTTTGTAATGTTTTACTTTTTAACACCGTATTAAAGAGGGAGTTGTGAGATTTTACTTGAGTAGAGGGAAGGTACAGACTGTCCAGCTTCTTCAATTCTACTTTGCATGCAATTATAAAGAGACCAACATTTTTAATGGATGACTAAAGTGTGATTTCAGAGGGCACATTTTGAGGTATTTTCGTTATCAAGGAGTCATTTGTGATATGACTTGTACAAATATATGTTTCCTTGTCATATACTAACTTGTGGATTCTCCATTTAGTGGTATTATTATCCAGTGGCACATCTTGATTAATCTGGGTCCCTGTGCAAAATCTGAGCCAGGACCCCAGTGCTTCAGTCAGTCAATACCTACTGCTTCAAACGTAACCTGGACTAGCTTAATATACTCTACTACCACTTAATCTATGTCACTCGAATTTTGGTGCTCTCACCTGCTCCCCACTTATTCCTATTGGCCCAATACTGTCAATAGGAGTGTACAGGAAGAGACAGACAATCACACTACCAGAAGGTTTCAGAGCCTTGCCCATTAGAATTGCTTGGGATTATGCCAAATGTAGGTATATGGTTCCTGCACTTTATACCTGACACCAGTTTTATTTTTTTAGTCATAAAACCCTATGCCCCCCCATCGTCTCCAGCAACAAACTTGCCCCTGCCCTCCATTACCTCCTATACCTATAACCCTTCCTCTGCACCTGCTCCTCCCTTTAATGTCTATAGCTCCCTCTGCTTTGTGTACAGTATGCCCTCTATCCATCAGGAGGAGATAAATGATTTAGCTGGATATTTGCTCAAGTTGGCTTTTGTATATCGCTGGATAGTTCTTGTGGGCTTCCAGGAGAAAGGGCTTGGTTGCAACCTCAATAGATGCTAACCCAACATCCTTGGTGATAGACATTTGAGAGAAATTCAATTAAAACAGTGTTTATCAAACCTGATCTTGTCCTATAAAATATTGTAAGTCTGAGCTGATACCCAGACTTTCCACCTACCCTAACCATAGCAGATGTATAAGTGGCTATACTTTTAGATATAACCATATATCTGTATGCAGAAAATACCTTTTATTTCTGCCTTATGTTTTTTCGGAAGTTCCCAGCCAGGGTAAGTCCCCCTGGAAGTCTTACAAACTTTATTTTTTAAGATATACAGCGGAAAAGGAGGCCACTCAGCTGAATACACATCCAGGTCCCCTTTGTGCAGTCAAGGAATGGGATGAAGTTCTCTTATTCAAGTACCAAACAGAACAGAACTATCTTATTTCACAACTGCACAAAGGGCATTTGGATGTGTATACAGCTGACCAGCCTCCTGTTTCCTCACTGAGATGTGTTGAAAGTATGGATTTAAAATAGACTGATGTTCTGCTTATATTAGATATGCTGCTTTTTAATGGTTCTGATTTTTTCTGATGTGTTATAAGATTTGTTTCTACTTTTTAGCCTGCATACACATAACATGCCGTTAACAAAAGCAGAATTGAGTACGCCAATGAAAACAGTCATTTAATATTAGTCTGAGTGATAAACAATGAGATTTGTATGCTATTCCTGCATACATTTTATTAATTGGAATTGATTAACGAAAAGTATCTGAAGTCTATTGTGTCTCCAAGGGATACTCTATTACTCAAATGGCATAACATGTTATAAACATAGGATGTTTAACCACCTCAGGGCCGGCCGTTGTAAAAAAAACGGCTGGCCGAGAGGTCTCTAGATCTGAGCAGGCGTCTTTAGACGTCCGCTCAGACACGTCCCCTCGCGCGCGCCGCCCGGCGCGCGCGAGCAGGAAATGGCCGGTATTTGAAAACAGGCAGCGATGCCTGTTACCATACAAGCGATCCGCCGGCTGTAGAGCCAGCGGATCGCTTGTATGGTGTGCCGATCGGTCCCCCACCCCCCGCCGTTGTCCCGCTGATCCCGGGCTCCGCTGTGCCCGGTGCGAGCCCGGGATCAGCACGACGCCTGTGTCACAGGGGATCAGAGGGAGCTCGTTATACGAGCTCCCTCTGGTCCCCTCTCCTCTGCAAGAATGCGGAAGTGTTGTATAATACATCACTTCCGCTTCAGGAGCTGGAAAGAAGCTGATGGAGCAGATCTGTGCTTCATCAGCTTCTTTCGGGGGGTCCTAGGTGACATTAGGGGTCTTGGAGACCCCTGATGTCTCCATAAAGAGGACCTGTCACATATTTTGCTATCACATAGGGGAGTTTAATTAGCCCCCGTATGTGATAGCAATAAAGTTTAGTGAAAAAAAAAGGAAAAAAAATGTAAGTCCCCCCTCCCCACCAAAAAAATGTTTGTTACACATAAAAAAGAATTAAAAAAATATTTTTTTTTAAAAAGTCCCTACCCATATATACATGCATGCAAACATGCGTCGGGGGCGCATACGTGCAAAAAGACGATTACTCCCATTACGCCGCACATGTTACATATCGCCGCGAACGTCGGAGTGAGAGCAATAAGTCTAGGGCCATCAATTACTGATAACACTAAACTGATAAGCGGTAAAAGCTTTTAAAGCGTCGCCTATGGCCAATTTTGGGTATGGAAGTTTTCGGCGATTTCGCGGGTGCACGCAATTTTAAAGCTTGACATGTTTTGTGTCTATTTACCCGACGTGACCCCGTCTTTTATATTTTACCAAAAAACTGGGTAATAATAAATGTTTCCTAACATAATGTAAAAAAAACTTTTTTTTTCCAAAAGTTTCTGTAATTTTTCCTAATTATAGTAAAAAATTAAAAAAGTGGTGTTTAAATGCCACCAAAAGAAAGCTCTATCTGTCCCCAAAAAATTGTATAAAATTAATTTCAGTACAGCGTTGCATGACGGAATAAACGTCAGTCAAAGTACCGCAGCGCTAAATACTGAAACATGGCCTGGCCAGGAAGGGGGTGTAAACACCTGGTCTTGAAGTGGTTAAATGTGCAGGCTGCATTGAATGACTGAATTTCTCATAAGATCAGTGAGTTAACTCATGTATTTATATAACTGGAGCATACATCTTCATGGACCAGTAGGACAGAGAAGGAACAGCAGCAGTTCATCCCTCTATTTACTCTGCTCTCTTCTGCTGTTAGCATAGTCCTTGTCAGCATATGTTCATGGAGCACACTGGATTGGCTGACAATGCAGCCTCTCCCTCTCCCAGACTGAGTGCTGCCATACAGAGCACTGGCTGATACCAAGACAAATTCAGATACACACATGAGCTGCATTTAAAAGTTAATTTCATTCTTTTTTTAACTGAACTTTTTATATTGAACACATGACTACAGTAATTTATATATTTTTTATATATGCCTACAATTTAGCTTTAAAGTGATATTAAAGTCATAAGGTCTTTAAGCTATTTCAAATGCTGTTAAATCACTTACAATAAATGTTGCTCTTTGATGTTTAAAAGTTTTAGCTTCCTGTAAAATCAGCTGGGCTCCTGAGCACTGGTCCTGATTTCCTGTTTTAGGGTGGCACCTTTCCTTTGTGGGATCCTATGGAGCCACCCTTGTGTGTGCTAGTAAGCTGTGTGTGTCTCCATAAATGAAGATGCATTTAGCTTCAGTTTTACCTTACAGGAGCAGAATGGATAATTTGATAACTGGAAAATCCCTGCAATGGAGCCCGCAGGACTGCGGCGCAGGTACCATAAACATAATAATTGTGTCTAATCTAGCTTGGTGCAAGGCAAAGCAACAAGTTTGCTTTCATGTCCTTTGCCAGCACTACATTCACTTTTCTTTACTTCCCTGCTGCTCTTTTGAGAGTGAGGGAAGGAAGCCCTGTGTAAACTCCAAGTAGCAGTAGATGGACTCTACATACAGATGCGGACCACACCCCTGTGTAATAATGCTGGTCTAAGGGCCAAGGACCAGTAGTGTCACATGAGTGTGAGTAGTGAGTCACATGTACCTTCATACCCAGAAGTACCTGGTATTTCTGTACTCCCAGTGCCACTGCCTAAAAGAAGCAGTGAAGGAGCAAAGGAAAAGTGAGTATGTGCTGCTTGGGAGGGAGCATTAAAGCAGTACACACCATTTTATATCTTTCCTTTCAGTATTGGATTACATCTTGTCTTCATTTCATCATCTTCTTTTCTTCGACACCTCTTTTTTCACCTCATCGCAGCAATCTAAAGTCTTCACAGCCTGGATAGGCTGCAACACACTTTTGGCATCATACAGCCTCTTCTTGTGGAACCTGGTGGTCATTTATAATCCCCATGTATTATTTCTCAGCACTACAGGGGTGACAAAATGGTGATGCCTCCACATACCAGTATGTTGTGGTCGGGTATTATCTTCAACCTGCCCAGTAACACCCACTAAGCATGTGGCAGACCAGCTTACCCGCTCATAGATGCAATGCCCACTGGTACTGTGCTGCCTCTGCAGTTATATGGCAATGACTATAACCCAACTAAAATATATGTAAAGGAGAACTATGGGGTCAGGGCTTTTCCCCATAATTCTCCTTAGGGTAATGTGAGGACGCAAACTAGCGTCCTCCCGTCACCCTAAGCTCAGTATACCGCGAGCTACAGCTCGCGGTATACTGAGACGCCGCAGCCGGAGCGGATCCCGACATCGATGTCGAGATCCGCCCAGCTGCGTGAGAGACAGCTGGCTTTGCCTATCTAGAGGCAGAGCCAGCTGTACCCGCCCCCTCCCCCGTCCGCTCCGCCAGTCAGCGCTGGTGGTTCGGAGGGGGGAGGGGGGAATCCAGCCCCCTCCCCTGTCACGGCAAAGAGCCGTGACAGGATTGAAAAGTGAGTGAACACCAGTATGTGTTCGCTCACCTCCCGATCTACTGAGCCGACCTGTGACAGTCTCATTGACTCACTCACCTCATAGTTCTCTCCAACCCAGGGGGAGGTAAGAAGGATTGATTTTTTGGGTAGCTGCAGATCTGTTTTTTAAACAAACCTGTAGCTTTTCCCGGAATAAGAAAAATCGTTTTCATGCTGGCCATAGATATGCAGAACACACGCTGTTCATAGGCAGGTGCAGGTGCCATTGAAGTTATTCTTAAGCTTCAGATACAACCATGATTTTGATTTCTAATCTACAGATTATGTACATTGTAGTCTGTTTTTCTCAGTGTACTCGGACACTTCTGCTTCCTGAACTAACTGGTGATCAGGGGACATCACTAACAAAAACAGGTTGGTATATAGCCAGGCTAAAATGAATGTAAATTTTTTCCCACTGCAAGCAATGTATAGTGCAGAAGGTAAGTGATCATTATTTGTATCCATCCAAGGTTAGCACATATATGTATTTATATATTATTGTACATACCTAAAAAAAAATCTATTTTATTGATTTAAATGGTGCCTGCAACTGCACACGAATCAAGGTTTTCTTTCTATGCTTTGAGTATATGGGTATACTATTATGCATACTTCAGGGAAGTGCAATGGAAGAAAGGTCACACAGGTATAATGCTATCATATGGATAAGCCATTAAATGCAAGGATCAGTCAAAGACTTTGGAATACTTAATTATTCTTTTAACTTGCATTGTTTTGACAGTTTGATTTGGCTTTTAGCGCATTACAAAATGTATCTACTCAGCCATAATTACTGTATACTAGCCAGCTTTGCAGTGTTGGCTTTTGAGGAAAGCTGGAGATTTAAGCTGGACATCCACAAATGCTTCTGATCCTTCATTAGCGAATACTCAGACCCTTGGAAAATCCTTTATTCTTCCACTTGACACAATATCCACCACTCAGAACATTTCAGTTCAGTCAAATAGGGAGCTGAATTATTGCTGTACACCTAAAAGGGAACAAATAGTAATCTGTTAATCATTTCCAAACCCAGATGCTTTTTTACCATACATATTGAAATTTCAGGATGAAATTTTGCAACTGATACTGACTTAATTAAGTCATTTGGGTCATCAGGTAGGAAATGACAATAAGAATTTGAAAGCAGTTCATTTCACTAACAGAAATGTTCTACTTTTCATTGACATTTTATGTGATGTTGTGGAAACACATACCCTATAGTTCATAAAGCATATCATAGAAACTCTTTAGAAATCTGTCTTGTGGTAGAGTGACAAAGGACGGTTAATGTACTTGTCGGCAAAGTGCATATGAATCTGTTGCAACTCTGATAGAGCTGTCGCAAGCATCTCCTGTGCGAAGTGGTAGAATTTTACAGGCAGTTTTATCAGTTCCAGAGAAACATAAAGACAAATTTTGTTGCAGAATTGTCTCAAAGATGCAACACTATAATTACATGTTCGCAATTAATAATTTATTAAAAAATGGAAAAGTTCTTCTTTTTTCGTATCACCAACTTGGTGGTATTTCTTTCTGAATTAGTTGCAGCAATAGTGCCATACAGTAAAAGTGTTGCAAATTAAATCTAAATGAATTTGTTGCGTGCAGCACTACCAACAATAAAAATGTCCCAGGATTTTTATGAATCTTGCTTAAGGTTTGTGACTACATACACACCACCAGAAATGTGTTGGGAATGTCTTGTTAAATTACCCACTTTGTTTTAAATCTCAAGAAAAATTACATATAATCCAAAGAATATATGTCATATTTCAAAAACTTATAGTTAGCAGATCGGAATTGTGTGTCTCACGTTGTTTCCAGAACTGTTTGTGATTACTGCATTGCACTTACTGCTTCAGAGTAACTACAAAGATCTTCAAGCATTTCACCATGTCAGCTTTCTGTCAGTCTGACATATTTGTCGTTAAGTACCAATTCTAACCCAGTTCTTAAAAATTTTGCTCCAGGGTGAGGATATCAAAGAGATAAACATGACTTTCAAGTTATAACAACTTTTCTCCGCCTTCTCAATGCCCTCTCATTTTCCTTCTTCAGTCCTGGCAGCTAAGCAGTTCCACCCACATTATGAAGGAAGCCGGATAATCTTCTCTTACTCCTGGAGTGCTGTTTTCATTGCTCTGATGGTTCTGATAGCACACCTCAATACAAAGTATTACAAAGCAAGAGCAAGCCTAGAACTTGCTGCTGTGAAAACATCCAAGCAGTCTATCTTAGCTAGGAGGCTCTTCCATTTATCCATAAGCCTTTGTATAATATTATATTTTGATATATCACCTCCACCTCTCATCCAACCCAAGGTCATGTCCCCTTGTTTAAACACTTCTCAAAGAAAAGCCAATGTTGAAAAACAAGTTTAAGTTACATGAAAGAGTACATGCCTATCGTTATCTGTGTTGCTGTGTGTACATCACCATCATGCGCTAACTGAAGGCTAATATTGCTTTACCCCGGAGGGCCTCTAGGTTCTGCTGGTTGTACTTGAAAATATTAATCAACCTTCAAATTCTCAGGAGGTCTTGTAGAACAAATCTGTTTCCGATACATGGTGTATACAGTATATATGAATCCAAAAAATAAAATTTCTTCTCATGATTAACACTTTACTGGACATAGTATACTTACCTATAGTTATTGGAATTCAGTAATTGGAAGTAGGGTAATAGAGATCAGGAGTGGCAGAGCCCAGCTATAATAATGAATTAATATAATTAAAAATTCATCTGCTGGTTGTTCATTTGCAGATCTAGCTGATGACTGCTTTTTAGACCAGCACCTCGCTACTCGAGTAAAAGACGGGTCTTGACCCACTAAATACAGCAGCTACTTCAGTAACTCAGCCAGTGACTGCCTCAAACCCCCTGTTGGAGAACACATGGTGTGCACCTCTAATAGTAAAGCTAAGGCTTTTCTACACAGCATGCCCTAGCCGCAGCTTCTATCTTGACTCTGGGCAAGATAGAAGCTGCGGGCTTACCAAGCAGCGATAAAGCTGACAATGTGACTGGGGATGTGACTGGGGAATTGGATCACTCCTGGGGTGACTTCCTGCTCATCTATAATCAGGGCCGGTGCAAGGATTTTTGCCTACACAGGCGAAGGTGCATTTTTGCCCCCCCCCCCTCTCCCCGCGTGTAACAGTACGGAGAACCGCAAAAATATTTTGTACTATTATGTACTATGGATCTTTTAACCTATTCATGTTAGCAGGGGAGAATTGTAAATCTATTGCTGTAGTGTACTGGACGTGCTTAACGTACATGTACTACGTACTACATGTAAAGTACACTGCAACAATAGATTTACAATTATCCTCGGCTAACATGAATGGGTTAAATGATCTATAGTACATAACATGTAGTTGTACTACGGATCATTTAACCCATTAATATTAGCAGGGGATAATTGTGAATCTATTGCTGGCAGTGTATTGGGAACGTGTAATGTATATATGTACTACATATAGAGTAAGCACAAGGGGGGCGCCTTTCCTGGTGCAGGTAAATTTTATTTCAATAGTCATACAATAAAATCAGAAAGGTACTCACAAACATAAGTGTAAAAAAGCCATGAAATAAAAGCTGGGAAGCAGATGGACATCCACTGGACGGATCCTGTGTGCAAACGTCACTTTTTGCCTTTACCTTTACCTATACTTTATATTTGCCTTTACCTATACTTTAAGTCCATCCATTAAATTTCCTTGCTACTAAATATTCCACGGTCAACTGTTAGTGGTATTATAACAAAGTGGAAGCAACTGGGAGCAACAGCAAGTCAGCCACGAAGTGGTAGGCCACGTAAAATGACAGAGCGGGGTCAGCACATGCTGAAGTGCACAGTGCGCAGAAGTTGCCAACTGTCTGCAGAGTCAATAGCTACAGACCTCCAAACTTCCTGTGGCCTTCAGATTGGCACAACAACAGTGCGTAGATAGCTTCATGGAATGGGTTTCCATGGCCGAGCAGCTGCATCCAAGTCTTAAACCACCAAGTGCAATGCAAAGCGTCAGATGCTGTGGTGTAAAGCACGCCGCCACTGGACTCTAGAGAAGAGGAGATGTGTTCTCTGGAGTGACGAATCACGCTTCTCTGTCTGGCAATCCCATGGACATGTCTGGGTTTGGCGGCTGACAGGAGAACAGTACTTGCCTGACTGCATTGTGCCAAGTATAAAGTTTGGTGGAGGGGGGATTATTATGTGGGGATGTTTTTCAGGGGCCAGGCTTCAGTATACCAAAACATTTTGGACAATTTCATGCTTCCAACTTTGTGGGAACAGTTTGGGGATGGCCCCTTCCTATTCCAACATGACTGTAAAAAATTATTAAATAAATAAAAATTAAAACATAAGAAGAAATTATTAAATAAAAAAATAAAAAGTGATAAAAAAGTAAAAAAATAAATAAAGAAACAGTAAAAAAAAAAGGACACTAACCCCGCCGCCCTGCCATCTGGTTGCCATTCTCCATTGATGGGAAGGGGGGGGTCGGCGGGCGGGGGGCGCATCGCAGAACCTGGCCTTGGGGCGGCAGGGAGAGTAAATCCGGCCCTGGCTATATCGGCAAAGGGTGGGCCAACTCAATATTGAACCCTACGGACTAAGACCGGGATACCATTAAAGTTCACATGTGTGTAAAGGCAGGCGTCCCAATACTTTTGGCAATATAGTGTATATTAAAAACAGCAACAACCTTGGCACTGTACAATAAACTCCTTTGCACAAGCAACATACCATTTTTCAAATCTGTCAAAGATCATTTTAGAGGCGAGAACATTTGGTTGGATGATTATAAAAAATGATTTGTAGAGTGACAGATTCCAGCTATTAGAAATTATCACTGGAGCGATAGATCGCAGGTATAATTATTTTAACTTACCTTTGGAGTGATAGAGTCCAGCTACAATTATCAGCATTCCCCATCGGAGTGATAAAGCTCAGCAGTAATTACTAGAATTTATCAGTGGACTGAAATCCAGCTAACACTTATATATAATTTAAAGTGGAACTGAACAAACTGAATAAATAACTATTTCTTTCCTACTGCCTCTCCTTTCTCACCACCTCCCAACATCTACATCTGCACAAATCTACAGGCTTTTCCCTTATGGCCCATGTTGCCAAATTGTGTATGTAACACCTTTGAGCTTCATGTTTCTCAAAAAGGCTTCGTTGTGAGAATGCTGTCTTCTTTTCTAAAAGCAGTTTTTTTGCCCATTTGTACATGTTGTGGAAATGCTCAATAAACCCCTCTGCACACTGCCATATGCACACTGCCATATTTACAAACATCTAGCAAATGCATTTAAACATGGGATTGTTGGTTTACAGATGTATGGCAATATGAGCAAATCAAGAGTTCCTGTTTTTTGTGTGCAACAGTTTGTAAGGGCTTATGGCAGCATTTAGAGGGTTAATTAAGAATGTTAAGGGTTAACATGTGGTCACACGCCCCCATGTTATACCTTTATATATAAGCTATTTGTATTTGAGCAGATAATTTTTTTCAGTCATCCTGGGGGGGAGAGGGGGGGCTGTGGGCTCAGTTGTAATATACACACTTTGCTTGCAAAACACAGAAGCAGCCATTTCCATGAGGAGGTGAAGGGGAAAGCTAACAAAAAAAATAAGTTTCTGTGTCCATATACAGCAACTGCATATGGCTGCTTCATGTACAAACTCTGTTAAAACTCTGCAAAGGTGGAAATGGGATTTAAGTTGCCTCAACAGTCCCTGTTTGAGGTCCCTTCCACCCCAGCCCCCACCCCATACCAATCACATAGATTGCCATGGTTATTGTTATACCACTGACTATGAGCAAGGATTTGGCATATTGAACAGTAGAGTAGGGACTGCCCAGAGAGGATCACTTGGATGGAGTAAACCAGCTTGAATATGTATTGCAATATATGCAAATCAAGAATCTCTGTATTTATACATAGTTTGCTAGAAGTTTGTAAAGGTGCATACAGGGCCTTCCCTATAATGAGGCAGCCTCAGGCAGCTTCTTTTTGGGTCACATTGGGAAGTGGCAGACAGAGTGACATGGCCACTCTACTGCACAATGTTTGTAGTGTGCCTGCCATCCCCTTTCTGGCCAGAGTGTCCCAGTTTGGTAAGAGCCATGTGGTTAGATGTGTAACACATGTGTAACACATGTGATACACATCTCTCCACCCAACACTTAGCAACCTGGGACACTCTTACTAGCATCCCGCTGAGCTCCTGTCCACCAGTGATGTCACTGGTGGCCAGGAGCTCAGCGGGACGCTGGCCAGATTGTCCCAGGTTACTAAGAGCTGGGGGGGAGATGCAGAGCTCTTACACATCTCCACACCCAGCTCTTAACAGTGTCACTGTCCCCCATCCCTCTTCCCACTGAGGGGGGGGGGGGGGGGCCGGTATATATATATATTTATTTATTTCTTTTCCCATCCCTACATCTCATCCACTTCTACCCCATCCTGATAGGCTTTTATTTCCTCTTACCTTGAAAAGTCAGATACACTCATCTAAGTTCCCCCTCTAGGTCCCTAACCACTGCCGTTTCCAGGTGGTTGACTGCGAATCCAGCAGTGCAATGGCGCCTGAGACTGTTGGTCCCCTTCACTCCCCTCCGCTGATGTCAGTCCTCTTCTGGATCCTGAGAGGTCCCTGGTCAATGGACAATTAATAGGAAGTGGACACTTAAAGAAGGACCAAAGAAAGAAGTAAACAGAGGTGGAGAAGACTCTGGGTTGGGAAATCACATGACCACGACTTAAGGTAAGCAACAAAGGGCATTAAGATAAGGATTTATTTGTTATTTTTATCCAGCAATCACATAGTCGGGCATGAGAGGGAGGGGTGGGCAGGGGTGAAATTTATTGT
The DNA here is from genome assembly GCF_000935625.1 of Nanorana parkeri. NCBI lineage: Eukaryota > Metazoa > Chordata > Amphibia > Anura > Dicroglossidae > Nanorana > Nanorana parkeri. Next base: position 2,560,995 of record NW_017306319.1, on the reverse strand, counting down.
TGAGCTGAGCTTTAATCCATCTCTGCTCACCAGTAGTTGCCTTTAGCATGTGTCATGGATATTACTAGATTGAAATGTATTTCTCTGTAGACAAATGTTTCTTTAGCTTTGCTAATATTCTTGAACATTTACATATTTATCTGTAATCTAATTAATTGCAGTCTTGTATGAACCAAGTTGTAATATAGTTTTACTTGACCTTTAATCACTGCTAGGTTACCTGTGACTACTTGGATTAAGGAGGAATGTGCTCTGTTCCCACTCCCTCTAAGCATTGTGCTCTGACAGGTTCAGAGATTCCACTTCAGGCATGTCATTCTGTCAAGAGGAGAGATCATTTTATATTGATTTTGGAATCAATCGTGAAATGACTCATTTTAGACAAAGAGATATCTTTATACTAACTTGACATCATACACACATTTTTGATGAAGTGCTTTAACAGCTCATCATGACACAGTGGTTTCCGTTCCTCAGCTTTTGGTTGTACTCACAATGTTTTTTGTTATCACATTGGTCTCTGCCATCAGAGATCAAATATTGATTTACTTTGTTAAACTCGAATAAAGATTCCTACAAACAAAGCACTTAACAAAATGTTAGCAAAGTTGCTGATATGTAAAGAGATATAGACACTAGCATAACATTTCAACAAGAACGTACAATATTAAAGCCTAACGTACAACATGATGAATTGCATACATGGAAGTAGCCCTACATGGTACATTCTAATGGTGGAAGTCATTGAGCTGACCTGAATTGTCCTATGATCTAAATGCAAAGCCACAATACAGTAAAATTATAAATTTGCAATGCTGCAGTAGGAAAAAAAAAACGAACAAGAAAATTTCCTTCATTGAATTAAAATACATCTCTGGCCAGCTTATGAGCTTTTAGATATTTTATATACCCTAAATGAGCTTACAAACATGCCCTAACTGCTGTGAAATTTGAGAATGAATTACTCCACAGTGCTTGCATCTACTGAGGTCATTGAAAGTATTTTTCCTGGTCCCACCGCTATAGGCTGACAGGTATAGTTACAGGAAGTGAGAGCTGGAGGATGTTGCAGGCTATGGTCTCTCCTCCTCCAGCTCCTTCCTATAGTAACTGCATCCTGTAACTGCCTTGGAATATTGTCAAGTCATCACAGTTTGTTCAGAGAACCATATTACTAAAATGTAATCCCCTGCAAGCCACTATTAAAGCACAGCACTGTCAGCCCCACATTTCCCCGCTGTACACTATGTGCATTGCTATTATTCCATTCCTTGTATCCTGGTATGGCATGCTCCTTGTGCGGCTATTAGACCACTGTAGATTAGACCACTGGTTACAACTCACTGTAGATTTCTGAGGGGGGCTCATGCTCTTATTTATTTTACATTATTAAGAATGCTGCAGAAAGAGCAGTAAGATGGTGCGATAAGGTAGATGAACTGGAATCGCTGGTTTGGGGATCTGACTGCTGGAATCCCCAAGAGATATAAAACACTGAGTGATCACCATCAGTGACCACCCATAACTGAAATAGTAGGGAAGGATCACCTTTCCTTTATTCACAATGGTTTCGAATATTTTGAAAGTCATGTGTGGTGACAACGTACAAAACATCATAAAATTAAATGGAACGGGACTTCAATGTGTGTGGCATGGCTAGCATTAGTTTAACTAACCTTTCACCTCTAGGAAAACTCATCACAGTACCATTATTTTAATGAACTTTTCCCATTATTTTAACTAGCTCTTAAATGTGGTAAATCACTGGGGTTACTACAGTCGTTTTAAAGTAATCTGTGTAGTCTATTGCATGTAAAATGACCTTTCTTCTTCTGGGACTGACAGACAAATGTCTTTTTTATTTCTAACATATGGCTGCATATGGTGCTAATATTCCTTCATGTTATTTACTACAATATCCTGTTTCTACATCCCACAATTCCCCACTATTATTTAACAGGCGATAGTAGCACAATACTTGTTCTTTTTAGCATTTCATGATGCTGTGAAGCATAGATCTGTGGCTGGCATGATAAATACAGGATAATGTTCCTCAACCTGGCATGTATAAGGATGATGACAGGAGGGGTGTGAACGGCAGTGTACCTTCTCTGCTAAGATGACATCACTAAATAATACAAAATGTGTATGAGAATCAGGAGTCTATATTCAGCTGTATCTGCACATGGGGCATATGATGAGCCCCTCTCAAAACATAGGCCATTTGCGTGTAGGGTGATAAAGTTTTTGTTTTTTTGCATTTTTATGTAATGCTGAGGGAATATCAATAAAGATGATATTCTGAAGCTGAATGGTGTGCGGACAACATATCTTCTAAACTATAGGGTGATAATGTGCCATGAGTACCAGCCTCCCTTCTCTTAGCAGGCATTAGAGCCTTGGTTCTCAACTGATGGGTCGTGACCCAAAAGTGGGTTGCGACCCCGCGTTCAGTTGGTCGCCGCATGTCTTCCACTTTTCTAGGTGAGGGGCTCCTGAGGCTCCCCCTAGGTTTCAGTTCCCTCACGTCTCCTGTAGAGGTGCCTGGACTGGAGTGACGTCACATTCTGGCTCCCGGCATCTCTACAGGGAATGCAAGGGAGCTGTACCAGCAATGCACATATGGATGGAGCTCCATCACAGCACAGCACAGCAGCCCAGACTGGACCCCAGGCTGAGGATCCACTCCAGTTCTAGTGAGATAGGGAGACTGGGTGGACCTTACAAAAAAAGTAAAAAAATTAAAAACAATTTGGATTGTGTGTAAGATTGTCTGTGAGTGTGTGAGATTGTGTATGTATGTCAGTGCTTTTGAGGGCCTGTTCACACTAGTACAGTGCATTAAACTGTATGACGCAATCGCACCTACCATACATTCTGGTGTGGGAGGTGCGTTGGGTTGCCATTCATTTGAACGGTACCCCAAACGCACCTCCCAACCACAGTTTGCACGCCTGCCCTGAAACACGCAGTCCCCTAATGCCATGTGTTCCAATGCAGTGCGACTTGGGTAGCGACTTAATGACCAAGGGCAAATGTGGGTACTATGGTTACACAGGGAGAGAAACACTGCATTAGAGGGTCACAAGTCAGGATTGGTGGAGTAATCTCAGCAAAACTGATTTCACAGGGAAATTACCAATTGTACTCTAGGTGAAATTAAGTTGGACTGGAAACTGAAATTCGACCATTGGGATATAAAAGAATGATTTCCATGCCTCTGTCCACTATTCTCTAATGATAAAGCCCTTATTTTTTTGATGTGTGATGGAAGTGAGACGTGCAGAGATACCTTCTATTTTAGGACGGCTCTACATGGAGGGATGTTTGGTTCCTTGTAAACCAACTTATAGCATGTCTGGTAATACTTTCTTTTTGCTCACCATGTCTTACATCATAGAAGCCATGGTTCCCATATGTTGCAATGGTGATGGCCAACAAGCCTGAGACAGCTGTATGCAGTTTGGGATAAAATACTTGGCTGTGGATGCACAGTTGACCTAGGGGCAAAATAAGGTATAAACCTCTTAACAATACAGACTTCATTTAACATGGCAATTATCACCACACAGAAGCTAGTGATATTTAACCAGTGATAACCTGTGGGATAATCTTTGTGAATCACCCCCATTATCTTTGACTGATAATGTAGACTAACAAAAACAGGATTAATTTGTGTCTAAAATGAGAGTGTACAAAGTACAACATCCCAAGGCATCCAGGTATTTTTCAATTCACTGTAGCTATAACTTGCTAAATAACATGTAACTGACAAAAGACATGTAAACTCGCGTGATATTACTTCCCTCTTCTAGACTTTCTGTGCATGAGTCAGGAATATGACTAAAGAAAAATTGTGTTTTTACAATTTCTCACTGCTTGGTGCTTGTTCCCTGCCATGCTCGGGGTCAGAAAGCTGAACAGTGACCACATTAGAAAGTAGCAGTAATGGTTTTCTGCTGCAAAAAAATATGATGATCATTTTCTCTGTAAATGAAAATTAGACCCCGGGTTCACAATAGCCAGGAATTGTGATTATAGTGCAGCATGTGGCCTGACTATTATAATCACAGAATAATGACAGCAGATAAGGCCAAGTGGTCCATCTAGTCCTCCCATTTATTTTATGCAGCAATGCTTTTGTCTGAGAAAAGGTGTGTGCTCATCCCAGGAATGTTTTATACAGTTAGTCATTTGGTAAAAAATACATTCTAACATTTTTCTAATTTATTTCCTGAATGTTTTAGACGGTGCCATGTCATAGATCAGAAAGTGCTTTGGAAAGAAAACATTTCTTCTGCAGGCTTATGTACTCCTATTATTTATTTAAAGTACAGGCAGTCCCCAAGTTATATACATTACATTCTGGTGCCATAACAATGGTTACAACTCACTGTAGATTAGATACGACTCCTACTTACAAACTGAGGCTATTACTGTACAGCAGGGGTAGTTGTAATGCTACTGCGCACGTGCTGACGAGGGGTGCCCGCCTTTTTGGGTCTGGTTTGTAGTACTGTACCTGCATTACAGGAAGTTGGCTCTTGTTAGACGTCCAGACGAGGGGTGCCCAACTCTTCTTCCGGGTCACTGTGAGGTTTTTACTGCATTAGAAAGATTTAATCTCCCTTCCTGTCCTTGAGACAACAGGAAGTGAAAAGATATCTACCCCTAGGAAGGGAAATTCACTCCTGTAAGAGTGATCATGGGAAAAAGGTGCCTCCACTGAAGCTTTAATACCAAACCTTGTTTCCACGACAACCCAAAATTTTCAAAATCCAATTTGTCACAGGGACAGAAAGTGAGGTGAAATCTTCTGAACAGGGGAACACACAGCAGAACAAACTTTACAGGGGGTTGACCCTTCCATATGCTATCCAAAACAAAAACTATTTTGGCTGGAGTTGCACTTAAAAAATTTACCTGTTCCAACTTACATGCAAATTCAACTAAGGAACAAACTTACAATCCCTATCTTGTTCTTAACCCGGGGACTGCCTGTACACAGTTTACCCATAGCAGTCCTACTGGTAGTTCTGTGGTCCTGAACCCAGCCAAGCAGATTGCCAACCTATAGAGGTAGGGAATACATGGGGAGAGGCCATGGGAGATACCCGCCTCCTATTAACAACTCAGGACCAGAGATAGCGCTGGTTCACCAGGGTACCCACTATGGACCTGTGTAAGGGTATTTCAAACATTTCCTGTAGCACTTTAAATTATTATTATTATTGCTGAAGGAAAGTGTATTATTGTATCTTGCGTTGTAGGAGTGTTTTTAAGACAGACTAGAATCTTTTTCAGTATTTTCAGATGTACTCACGTTAAAGATCAGCTTTACATTAGTAATCTTAGCAAAGTGTTTTATTGTTTATTAACTATATTTGTATGTATAGGTTGTAAATATATGTGTATGTGAAGTCAGGAATATTTGCTTATTATTAGATATGCTCAATCTGTTTCTTGCTGATCCCCTTATCCTTCTGCAAGTCTATCAGATAGGAATTGACGGCAATAAACAATAGTCTTTCTGTACTCCAATATTGATTCTGATAGCTAGAGACCATGTGACCTCGCCCAGGGCAGGGCACTCGAAAACAGCAGTTTCCTATTCATATTAAGCAGTAGTAGAGTATTGTGCAGTGTTAGCTAACAATTAGTGAAGAACGTTTGGAGTTTAAGTGATACTCTTTATTGGCTAATTTAAGTTATTAAAGATGCAAGCTTTTGCGAAATCTTTATTTGGCCAATAAAGGGTCCAAACCTTTTGCATTATTCATATTAAGAATTTGATGTTTTTCTTATTGAAAATGGAATGTGATTTAGTGGCATGTACATTATAGATTCATGAAAACTAGGAACTTTTAAAGCTGATTTCCAGGCACAACCCAAATTTACTCTCTGTAAATTTGGGCATGCACCAGCATTAATTTTACTTTTGCCTTATTTATGTAATGAGAAACAGCTTTTATTATTACCTGTCACATCATCACCAGGCTTGTACACATCTTTTAGAGGCAGCTGCTGAGAGTAGGTATCAGCCGATTGTCAATTCTTCTCATGTAGGCATTCCCCTCAGAACTATACCACCCAAGATCCCATACACATATTCATATTTTGAATGGCTAGCTTTACTATGGGTAGAAAATCATTTGAATCCCCCATCCACGCTAAACAACAGATGGAGGAGTCTTCATGGTTTGTCATTGTATTAAAAAAGCCAGGGCACCTGAACAGTCGAACATCTATAAGGTTGGAAACACTGAATTTTCAGAACCCAGAATTTTTCACTCAGCTCACTTGATTTTTAAATTGATTTTTGTCATTTTGTTTGGGTCATTCAATTTGAATTTGCTGACATTCAAACCATGTATGGCTAGCTTATGTGAGTAGGCTGTTGGAAGTCGAGGCAGCAGTATTGTTTTGAAGAGGAAAAAAATCAATGTATGCATGTGGAGAAAGACAGAGCAGAACAAGGATAGATGGGATTCTATAGGCCAGCAGAGGAGACCTAAGGCAGGGTGACAACACTGCTTGGGATTTCAGAGGCAGCATCTTCAGTCCACTACAGGACATTTGGGGCTCAGTGGATCTCTGGGAGGATCATAAGGTAATTTTCTGTACTTCCACTGTTTTTCAAGGGATAAAACATGGTGAAATGTTTTGCAAAAAAATCATCCTTGAAAATCTCCATCCACCATCTCCCAAGAACTTTATCGTATATATTATAAGCACTAGCTATAGCTCATTTATTAATCCTTGCACTACCTGTACACTTCTGGTGATGTTCAGTTTTGTCACATCAATGGTTCTATAATCTATGCTCAGCCTAAGATTCTCAGATGAGGTATAATGCATGATGGGCCTGAAAGAAGAACTGCCTGTGCATATCCCCTTATTTTACTCTTTCTGCTCTTACATGCCCTAACAACAAGGACAGGAGAAGCTGTCTGGTTACAAAGGGAAAAACACTTATTTTAGGCACGCCACACATATAATAAATAAGAGCAGATGGAAAGAAATATTTGGTGTAATATATTTTTAATCTGCACAATTACATGCACATGAAAAAAATATGAAAGTGCTTAGCATGAGTACATTTGGCCCCTTTCCTGCAAAATAATCATTTACTTGTACGATATGTTTAACCTAGTTCTTTGCATGTTGCGCGTTTTCTGATTTATCTCAGAAAAACTTGTGGAGTTGGAACGGTTTGAGTGGCAGTCAACTGGTATTGGAACGTTTATATTATATTTTTATAGCTACTCTGTTGCATGTCAAAAGCCTAAAACACTTTTGTTTAAATATTTCTGATGGCGGTCTACTTGGTCTGTTTTATGTCACCTCTTCAATATACCTTTATGTATTATATGCGGTATTTATGGCTAAGAGGAATTAGATGTGATGATCTGCAGTGCTTTCATTCCCACTTAATTCCCAAGCCTGATACAGTCTGCTTATTGCAACACTTACTACATATATTATTCTACGACCTGTTTGCAGCAAGACATTTTTCTTGTTAATTTATGATCTTTGTCACATAGTGACTTAACTAGTAAATTAATGCGCACAGATATTTAGATGGTTATGTCTATTTGTTTTATGTTGCAGATTCTGGAGATGAATGTTTTGATAATTAATCAAGTGAACGACTTTGCGTATAGAGTACTTGGGAAGCAAATATTAGAAGATTCAGCCACCCAGTGATCTGTGCTGCCTGATAGCGAATATTAAGTTTTAAAGGTCCAGGTGCAGCAAAAGAACACAAAAGAAGACATAATGATCACATACAGAGACATGTTGTCATTGTACAAAATCGTCTATAATCTTGGCTGATCAGTATTGGCAGTCTACTGTACCATACACTGCACTTTTTTGTGCCACCCTAACTACTGGTGGTTAACTCTGCCCATCCAAGGCTAAGCCTCCTTCTTCAAGATTGTAGCAATCTCTTTGGTTTCCAAAGCAAAGATCCAGGAATACAAATTTTGTATGGCTGCAGCAGAAGGAGTTACGGTGCCAGTAGACAATGTTGGAAACTAATCTCATTGCTTCCCTGGAAGCTGCTGTTTGAGTCAATGGTCTCACCTTGCCCCACGGCAAGGCTGATCCATCTAACACCTAGGGTGATCACCAGCAGAGTAAGTTTGGGCTGTAGTTATCTAGTTGTTCCAGTCATTGTCATTTCCTGCTTGCTTTACTTTATACTGAACATGGTAATTAGATAATTTCACTGATTTGTTCAAACAATAATTTATCTTTTTAGATCCTGCTTACTCTGAAGAATGAGATAGTAATGTGTGTACTGCTGCAGAAGAAGGAAGAAGAAGGAACCTTAGCCCATGAGTCCTGAAAGGTATAAAAAAAGAAAAACAAGTATGTGTTTGACATGCATGTATCTACCCAAGAGTGAATTCTCAATTTTGATGGACTTTTCCTTTAACTAAATATGATGCAATGAAAATCATATTATTTCTCATTTAAAAGCCAGCGATTCTGCCGGCCAGATGAAAAATGGAGCATGAGAACAGTCTCTGAAATCTGATCACTTAGCCTGCCTCACACATGGACGCAATGATCACAACTTTACACTGTTTACCTCTGTTTCTCTGTACAATTTCAACATCTGCTCAGATCATATAACTGGTTTAGCACACTTTCACTTAAAATCTCACTCTTTGGTGAGAAACAGTTACATTGGGTGAGAATAGTGTATAATATAAGGCTGAAAAAAGTAAAAGGTACTTGAGAGAAGGCAGCAACAACCTTGATCAAAGTGCCCTTTGCTGTCAAACTGAAATTAGTTTAATTTTATTATCTACACTAATGTTCAGTACCTTGCAGGCTAGTGTTGCTTGATCCTTAAGTGGAACTCCAGCCAAAACTATTTTTGTTTTGTGTACCATGGGGATGGGTTAGATTATTCATCAGGAGTACTGTATATTGCTGTGTGTGCCTTCAGTGAGGCAATGTCCCCTCACTTCCTGAACCAAAGTCAAACAGATATATGGAACATATGGAAAATCAACAATGGGGATGGTAGCCGGTATAGGTGAGGTGGAGTGCAGGGGTGCAAATGGTAGCAGGTACAGGTGAGTTGGGGTGCAGTGATGGGGGTGTAGTATCAGGCACAGAGGAGGTGGGATGGGGGTGATAGCAGGTAAAGTTAAGGTGGGGTGCATGGATGGGCATGGTAGCAGCTACTGGTGAAGTGGGGTGCAGGGGTGGGAATGGTAGCAAGTACAGGTGAGGTGGTGTGCAGGGTTGCGGGATGGTAACAGGTACAGGTGAAGTGGGGTGCAGGGGAGGGAATGGTAGCAAGGGTGGGGGTCCAGCAGCAGGTACAGGTGAGGTTGGGTACAGGGGTGGGGGTCCTGGCAGGTACAGTTAACGTGAGGTGAAGGCATAGAAATAGTAGCAGGTACAGGTGAAGTGGGGTGCAGGCGATGGAATAGTAGCAGGTACAGGTAAGGTGTGGTACGGGGGTGGGGGTGATAGCAGGTACAGTAAAGGTGGCGTGCAGGGATAGGAATAGTAGTAGGTACAGGTGAGGTGGGGTGAAGGGTTGGGGGTGTAGCATCAGGCACAGATGAGGTGGGGTGGAGGAGTGGGGGTGATAGCAGGTATGGTTAAGGTGGGGTGCATGGATGTGCATGGTAGCAGATACTAGTGAGGTGGGGTGCAGGGGTGGGGGGATGGTAACAGGCAAAGTGGTTTCTATTGTTATGGAGAGATGGCTTGATATATCCAGGATGGAGTTCAATCTGTAGCTACTCTAGTGCTTTATACATCAAAACACACAAAAGAGAGGAGGGTCTCATAGCATAATATTTACTGTTTACATGACAAAAGTTAATGGTGACACTCTTTGCTAGCATGCTATTTCTGTCTAATTCATGTAACATGGTCCCACTGTCCCTGGTAACTTGGTCTATCTGTCTCTGGGTCCTTGTTTCTTGTTTCACTGTCCTTGGCCAGCATAACTTTACGGTCTCAGGTAAAATTATATTTCTGCCTGTGATAGCATAGCAGCACTTTGACAACATGTTGGTAACATGGTCCTGCTGATTATGTATGGTAGCATGGTATTACTTTTGGTCTTGCAGCATTGTGCCTTCGGTAACATGGCTATGATTGCTTTAAATATAATGTAGCAATGATTCTGGATGTTTGTTAACTTATAAAACAGTACGGCATTTATGAAATAAAGTTTTACAGTATTACAGTGTATGGTGCTTCATCTTGATTTCTGCCCTGGGCACTATTTTTTTCTCTAAAATTGGCCCTGATGACATTAACGTTGACTTATTAAGTAATGGAATGATCAGGTTTCATTAGAGAATGCAGTTAAGCAGTTTTGCGGCTGTTATCTGACGCAGGATGACAGCCCAGGAAGAGTTGGATTCACTGTGGGTTCTCTATGGAATTTGAAGATGGTATCAGTAATGTTATGCCACTGTGCCACCAATTACATGCATTCATTCACAGCTACACTCTCTGTAAATAGCAGCATTGTTTCTTCTTGTAATGTAGCACAAGTAGTAGTACTGTCATAAAGCTATTCTGGCTGCACAGCAACTCTCTAATAACAAAGTAGCTTTTTTGGGGAGCAGGCAGTATTTCTTTGTAATCCACCATAGCTCACTTGTAGCATGCACAATCTCTCTCAACATGGCTCTCAGGTAACAGTGCCACTATCTCTGGTAAAACCGTGATAATCAGTTATTGATCATCTGTAGGCAAACTGGTTCTACTTTTGCAAAAATGTAGCCAACCTTTGAGTAATCCAAAGATTAACATGCCCCCATCCCCTCCTTCTGAAAACACATCTTACCCTAAACAACCTTTTTTTTTTTTTGCTCTTGCATGATGTCCGTGTCTTAATTTTCTCTGCAGCTCAAATTGTTGGCATGTGTGAACATAGTACGGAGCTTGTAATTATAATGTGTAGGGGGGTAGCATCAAAAGTCTATCTGTGACCACAGAAAAAAAGTTTATCCTGGTCCTTCTGCTCCCAGTTGGGACTACTAACTACTCTCATCGCAATACAAAATATAGGGAGACAGTACCATTACAATGGAATTCAACACAAGAGGGTTAGTGGGGCCCTGCTTGTGAGAGCTTACAAACTTTTTTCTGTCATGGCATTGTTTAAAAATATGGAAATTCTCCCCAGCCAAAAATTTAAAAAATATAAATGTAAAAAAGTAAAATATGATGTGTGCTTCCCCCAAAATCAATACCTGACCCTTATCCGAGACAGAGGTCTGGTATGGGTTTTAAGGCAGGACCCAAGTCAAAGAAACAAAAGAATATGATGTTTCCCCTTTTACATCAGAGTCCCCCCCCTTTCACATCAGAGTCTGCCTCCTTTGACAGCAGAGTCCCCTGTTTCACATCAGAAGCCCTCCTTCAGGCCTTGTTCACATCAAGTGCGTTCCAGGAGCAGAGCAGTTACAGACCGGATCAAAACTGCGTCCAATGTATTCCAATTATATTTTGGGCTCTTGTTCACACAGCAGCGTTCAGTTCCAGAGCATGTAAAAAAACTGCAGCAAGCCCTATTTTACCTGCTCTGGAACGCATGCAAAAGCATCAAAAACGCATGCAAACGCCCTAGAACGCACTGAAAGCCCATTTTAAACTTTATAATAAAAACATTTTTAACCAAAAACGGCCCGGAACGCGGCAAAAACGCGGCACAACCTACTGCATGTGCAGAAACTCATGCAGATCTGGTCTGCATTTGGGGTGAACAAGCCCTTAGCAAAAATTTGAAGGCACCCCTGACAATGTCAGAAGGCACCCCAGGCTGCGACGGCACCCTGGTTCAAAAAGGCTGGTCCGACCACAGTGATTCCCCATGGAAGCAGAGGCCATAAAGCTCCCCTGTAAAGTTCCTCGCTTCACTATGGAAATGGCTCTAGAATCATGTCCACTATATGCTGCATACATGTGCTGCAAATATGTTTTGTTACTAACATGTAGCAACACCAGACAGAAAGCAAATGCTGATACACTACATATGGTGAAGATTATATACAGATTCACCAGAGGTTTACATGTTATATTTATAAATCTCTTTGATCTCTGTATGGCCATAGACAGGCAGCCATTGGTTTGTGAACTCCGTAAGGTGCTATACTTTGATCAATCACCTGCCTTGTGTATTATCATGTACCCCACAAGGGGAAGAATGAGTTAATGGCAATGAACACCTAATCAGCTCTAATACAGATAGAGAGGCAGGGCTGGCTAACAATCCAGCATTAGGAGAATGTCATATCCTTCTCTAGGCTCTTATCTTTCTGTTTTGCATCACACAGGATCTCCTGCAGGCGCATGTGTTGCTGTTTATTTAAGATTCCTGCTGTGTGTTTTACAGAGGGTGGTGCACAGCACAATGAGGCAGTGTACCAGAAAATAATAGTGAATTAGCCAGGACCCAGTGAAATTCTAAACATAGAAGTGACTGTGAAATGTAAATATACCTTTATAAACAAATAGTGTCATTGGAAAGCACAAGTCCATCAAAAACAGCATCATGTCATTTCAATTACAATATATTGGAATAGAATGTGTTTTAAGAGTCATTAGAACAAATATATGCTTGTTTATAGTAACTAAATTAATACATATCAATGGAGACCACAGTATAGGGAATACACTGGTTAAACTAAGAACTCTGAGGAAGATGTGAGGGCACATAAAGAAGTTGGACGCGATGCAGTTTAATCTCAGACTGCGTAAGGGCTTGTTTACTGTCATAGTAGTAAAAATGTGGAATTTCTTTCCGCAGTTATTAGTATCAGCTGAAATCACTGATAACATCAAAAAAACACTGAATGATGGATTTCTCAGTTCTCAGAACATATATACAGGGTATGGGAGTTGTTAGCAAAGTGAACACATTCACACACATATAGGTTGAGCTGGGCGGACCTGTGTCTTTGTTCAACCTTACCTATTATGTAACAATGTAACATATACTGTATAGTATATAGCAGCGCTCCTCAACCTTTTTTCAGTTGCGGCACCCTTTAAAAGTATGCACAATCTCTAATATAGCACACAAGTCTAAAATATAGTGGATTTTGAGGGGTCACCCCACAAAAAAATTGAAATTGGGGTCCCCCTTCACATCAGAGCCCTCCCTTCACATCAGAATCCCCCTTTCACATCAGAGTCCCCCTTTAACATCAGGAGCCCTTAGTTCCTTCCGCAGAGTTCTACCATCACAACATTTTGAGGCACCCTTGAGCAAGCCAGAAGTTTCCCCAGGGTGCCACAGCGTCCTGGTTGAGAAAGTCTGGTATATAGGAATGTATATCCAGGCAATTTATGCTGAGGTGAATTGATGGCCCATTTTCAACAGCAACCTTGTCCAGCGCAGTCCCTAAACAAGGCAATCTGACATGTTTGCCATGGGCTCAGTAGTGTGTGGTGGTATGCGTTGTCAAGGCTGGATTTACTCTCTCTGCTGCCCCAAGGTCAGGTTCCTCAATTCGCCCCCTACCCACCAAACCCTCATCCCCATGGAGAATGGCAGACCTGCAGGCTGCATACAAGTGATCTCTGCGACATTGCCGGAATCACTTGTACAAAACAAGCGGTGGCTTCCCTGCTGTACATTACATTTAGCTATGCTTGCCCAAAGCAGGGCTAAATGTAGAAAACAACTACCCGCCCGGCTCCCGGAACTGCATGTCCCGGGCATCAGGAGATAGGAATTCCACACCCCTGCTGCCCCTCTACTCCCTGCTGCCCCAAGGCCGGGCCTAGGTTGGCCTTGTGGGAAATCCGGCCCTGTGCGCTGTGGTACTATAGCACATTGCGCATAGGTTGATAGAACTGAATGAAATGTCCCTTTGTGACATTTCAATAAAGTTCTACCAAAATGAGCGTGATGAGCTGTTTCTAGAAAGCACACCAGTGACTATGTTCTAACACAGCTGCTTTTTAAAAGTCTGAACATACAGAAAGATACAAGTCCAATAGAAAGGAAGCAAGTAATTAAGTTTGTGTTTTTTTCCTTTTCGCTTCAAGTGTATGTAACAACAAAACATGTTTTTGAAGTTTTGGATAGAGTAGGTAAGGTTAGGATCCTCTTCTATGAGAATACCTGTTCCTGGAACGACCATCTAATATAGCAATTAAGTTCACTTTGAAGAGATTTGTTTCTAATTTCCTGTTGGATCTGCAGAACAGAAAGTAAAGGGAAATCTCCCCAGCTGGACAGAGGAAGCAAAAAGCAACCTTAAAAAACATTCATACAAAAAATCTTGTTATAACATTTGATAATGCCATCAGAAACTTAACAAATGTTTTTCAAAATTCTGTTTAATTGAAACCTTCGATCCTGGAAATGAGTAGAGTTTCCCGAACCAAAACCATATTTTCTGGGGGTAATTTATCAAAACTGGAACAGGAGAATCTGAAACCGCTGTGCATGGCAACCAATCAGCTTCTCTCTTTCATTTTCAAATCTTAACTGAACAAACTGAAGAGAGAAGCTGATTGGTTGCCATGGGCAACTGCTCCAAATTTTGTCTGCCCCAGTATTGATAAATTCCTCTCACTGTGTCTTAACTGCAATTAATTAATTAATTAACTGCAGACTACTGCTAGCAATTCTCCTCTGAGGCTGGGCACACACCTTACAACCACCGCAAGACTTTTGTCTTGCGATGGTTGTAAGGTACTTAAAAAAACGTACGATCTGCCTATGTTGCATAGGCAGATTGTACTTGCGATGATCGCAAGCCACGCCCCCTGAGGGGCGGGCTTCCAATGACCGCAATGCCGAACGGGCAGTGTGCGCTTGCGCACACCGGCCCGTGCGGCTGTTATCGTACGGACATGCCACAAACCCGCCGAACATCGTACGATGCTCGGCGGGTTTTCAAACATGTCCGTAAGTTTAAAGTCGTGCGACCTTACAGTAGTAGAGGTCGCACGGCTTCCACACACCTTACGAACATCGTACGATCTCGGGATTTCCCGCGATTATCGTACAATAATCGTAAGGTGTGTGGGCACCCTGAGGCTTCAATAAAAGGGTGGGGTGTGAACGGTTCTTTTCTAAATACCAGGGGTGTATATTTACAATTAGAAGGTTTGTGTGCGAATGACACAGTATCTGCAGAAAGACTTAAATAGATTGAATTTTCTAGAGCTGAGGATTATGTCTTCCATGTACAGCAGGTTGACAGTGACAGAAGTATTTTACACAAAGTTGGAGTCTTGAAGCAATGTCAGGGTAAAAATCACAAGCCCTGGAATGATCTCAGTTGTCTGCCTTTATTCTCCATTGAAAATGATTGAGTTTGCCTGGAGTGTACCTTTCAGCCTCTTATCACCCTGAAATGCCTGATAACATGCAACAATTGACTCTCAGATGCTTATAAAAGTAAATAAAATGTCATATGTCAAATACTGCCACAGATGTAGCAGATTTTATTGACAGATTTGTAAATGCTTTGGATGTTTTGTACCGTTTGTAGCTTTATAAACCCTTTAAAATGTTGCTAAAACTCTTTTTTTCTGTAGTATAGGATATTTTTGTGTATGATAGATGTGATACTTAAACGTTCAGTCAACCCATAGGTGATAATTTAGTTACAGACGGAGCCTAAAGCTGGACATATATAGGTAGATTTTCATATGAAAGTTCATACTAAAAATCTCGTGAGAACATTTGATAATGCCATCAGAGACTTGACGAATGTCGGGTGAAATTTCAGTGAAATTTAAAGTGATATTAAAGCAAAATCTTTTTTATTTCTCCTCTAAGGAGACCCTCCTTTGCTGGAGGAGGTTGCTTTTTTTCTTTAAAAGTACTTCATTCCTCGTCTTCTAGTGGGTCCCCGCCATGCTCTTCCCGCTGCCCCTGCACGGGTGCCACCATCCTTATAATGGAGGCACCCGTGCGGGCTCGTGCCCGCAGCGGCTGTGTGCGTCCTTAGACACAAACAGCCCTGTGGCAGGCCACACCCCTTCCCTCTTTGATTGATGCGGCTACTCTGCCATCAGTATCCTCCCCCGCAACCCGGAATTTCGGGGTACAGAGGATCACTTCGGGATTGGTGGCGGGGACGAGCGCAGCTGACAGGTAAGTCTGGGGGGGACAGGGGTAGAAAAAAGGTGCTGGTCTGTTTTTACCCTTATGCAGTGAATGCGTTAAGGTAAAAAACGCCCAGACCTAAATACTACTTTAACACTCAATTTTGGAATGAATTAAGTTTCACAAATGAAAACCACATTCACTGTTAGAATTTTGTTTGTTGGAGAAAAATTTCCCCTCCTGCTAATTAAATTTTGAATCCCTAAGGTCAACAATGATCATCTGACCCCCATTACAAAATTGAACTAACATTCTAAAAACGAATTTTAACACACAAAACTTTACTGGTATATGGCCAGCTTAACAGTGTCTTACATGTCTTGGATAATGCAACTGTGAATTCATCGTGCCATATCTTCCAACTCTGGTCCTTTGCATCTAGAAATTTTGGGTGTTCCGGCCGGTCATTGCATGTATTAGTACCATTTCTTTCTTTCTTCATAATATAAAATAAATATAAACATCTAAAATAATACAAATCCTCAAAAGATCAGCCGCACAAAACCAGAATGAGTGCAATCCAAAAGTTTATTGAACTAATTCAAACAGATTCCAAAAAAAGTAAGTAAATCCAAGAGAACAATGAACAGCATGTACATCACCATAAGCATCTCCCACACCACACCAACGCCTCTCACCCGTTTCAGCAATCTCAATCATAGAGGTCTAAAATAATACAAATACAATACAATTTGAGACCAACAGCAAGAAACTAGCACACGTCCTGTTGCAACATGATTTAATGTAATAATCCAGTACAGACTGTAGTACTCCAGAGTTACTGATAAACAGGAGACATACAACTTGTTTGGACTATACTCATCTTTATTTGAACTTAGATTATTCAGTTATATGTCAATCACCTAAGATGTTGAAACAAAAGTTATAGGCAAAACTTTTTAAGTTTAGGACAGGGTAGCGAAGGATTAGAATCCTAGATTTGAATGCCTAATGTTCTAACTTGGCATATTCACCCTCACTTTTTGTCCTGGTGACCATTGTCTATAAGAGGATTTCTTACTACTTTGTAGAGCTTTCTACTCTTTTCATGTTGTACTTCCGGGATAGGGGGTTAGGGTAAACTCCTAAGTGGCACACAGGCAGAATAAAAGTCTGACAAAGGTTTTAACAATTCTATACTCTACCCCAAAGTTTTGTCTATAGATACCCCTGACAATATTTGTGGCTCAGTAGAAGTGCAAAAAAGACTTAATGAATTCTGACACTCAGTGAATAGGAAGAAGAACTGCCTCAAGATTATTTAACAAGTGGTGAGGCCAGCCCTGTTTAACAAACATCAGTGGCTGACATGATTAGCCCATGATTGTACACATAACCCAATTTTTTAAATGTAGTGTTGAAGGGACAGTATAGAAATAGCCAAAGCACTTCGGGAACTCATACAAATACCCCCTTCATCAGGGCTTACTAAGGGAGAACGTGTGTCAGGACTCTGATATATTAAAATCATCTGCTGAAGAGTTCTATGTGTTCTCACACAAAATGGTATCCAAATTCAATCAATCAAAGTCCACATACATGTTCTACCTTAGTAAGCCCTGATGAAGGGGGTATTCGTATGAGCTCCCGAAATGCTTTGACTATTTTGATACCTCCTGTCTCTTCAACCCTACATTGAAAAAATATGTATCTAGACTATTAACCGGGGTGTGTTTCTTCAATTAACAATCCTACAATCTAAAACTACTGTTGGTTATGTGTTTAGATGGAGCTCTGAGATCTTGAGGAATGCTGAATAAAGTTTTACTTGCATAGCAGGACATTACATGTATGTATACAGGAATATAGCATTATCAGCAAAACATATAGCTAGATAGAACTTCCTGTGAAATCATAGATGAGTAAGCATAGAGATTAACGTTGCAGTATACTGCCATCTAGAGCTCAAAAGATAATATTACATCTCTGAATGTCAGTAATACAATAAGTACATATCAGTATATGCTGTTGCATTTTCAACAACTACAAACCGAGGAGACAGTTAAGAGTCTCCGGAATTTAGAAGCTGCCTGTTCAGGTAGTTAGATCATCTATAATGACACCTTCACATCCTAATTGGCCAGCCATACCAATAGGACCAACCTTGCAGGTCCACTTTCTTTCCAGTTCCCATTTTTTTTAAATCACTATGTTATCTATAGAGAAGGGGTGTCATTAATATAAATATATCTTCTCACTGGCAAATTGAATTGTTTTATAACAGATATGTATACTTTGTGGTATATATTACATTATTGTCATATGTTCACTTGTTTTGTTCCATAATTTTACTGCAGTTAAATAAATTAAATACCACTTATGTCTTTTTAATTTATTACTGTAATATTGCTAATTTAACAATGTTTTTCCCTTCTGATAACAATTTCACAACTTTCTATGGTCTGTTTATATAGAACTGGGGATATGGATTCATGTCCTCTAATCCAGAACTAAATACAATGCGCATTGCAATTCAAATAAAGTGACAAGAGGACATAAAACAAATAATTCCCTAGGTAATTTTTATCAGTTGTTTATCAAGCCTACAGCACTAATTGAGCCAGTAGTTTTCCCCCCAATTACTGCATTAGTGCTCTGTTAAATGAAATGAATAGGATAAATGCAAAATCAATTTAAGGATTACATTAAAGAATTTCAGCAAAATACATAGATCTGTATCAGTCACAGAAAGCAGCATTGCTAGTTTTTAAACTGTCTGATAATGTGCCGGTTTACCTTAATGGAATGCTAGTATGCTGTGATAAGCGCCTGAATGAAAACCGCCCTGTATTATGTAAATGATGACATTTGCACACTTTCCTTATACCTATAAACAGTGCAACACTCAGCAATATTCAAATACATATGTTATAAAGTACCCAGTGCAAAAAGCATCAGATAAAATAAACATTCAATCAGGAACCATATTCAATCCCCTGACGGAGTCTTGGAGAAATAATGCGAAGGGCAGAGCTTTCTGTTCATACACATTGCGTTCTGGAAATGCGAATGATGAAGTAGGACATTTGTAGGATTGCGTCAAGCCAGGCCGGTATACTGTAGGCACTGGTTAGAGACTGCACTTTTATGAATTTATATTTGTTTTTAACTTTTAATAAGGATTAAAAAGCAATATTACACTATGCAACTTTTATTTGCCTTGGTGGTGGCACTGGATGTGGTGATGGACCCCTGAGTGGAAGTATCTGAGCAAGCTACACTTACCCATAGGCGTTTAAGACCCTATATGATATTAAGGTCCTACATAAAGGGTAAGTTTAATTCCAAAAAGGAAGTTTCATTTTTGGCTAGAGCACTTATGGAGTTGGCAGAATTGCATTTGTCGCTATTCTATATTTGAATACGCTATTATAGTTTAATGCAGAAATATTTTTGTAAATAAACATGTTATAGTAATCTTTAGTGAGTACATTTGTGGATTATTTTTGATGCACATAATGAGCTGTGTACTTTTTGCATCAATTGTAGAATGGATGTTTATTTTTTTTATGTTGTGCTGATTTATTTATTTACAACAGGTATTTATATAGCGCCATCAATTTACATAGCACTTTACATAGTACATTTTAGTTATTTAGTTACATAGTTATTTTTTTATTATTTAGTTACATAGTTATTTTTTATGTTGTGCTGATTTATTTATTTATAACAGGCATTTATATAGCACCAACAATTTAAGTAGCACGTTACATCAGTCCCTGCCCTCGTCAAATCTATTTGCTTTTTGCACTATTTGCTTTTGCATTGTACATTTTTGAGAGCTGTAGTGTTTACGGTTATATATAATTTTGGCAGTAAGCATACTTATTTAGTGCTGGCAGCTAGACCTTCCATTATTTAGTCACCTTTAGGGAATGAATGAAGTGGACTACACACACATACATATATTCTCCTGCCACGTATTAATTTGTTCTGTCATTGGTGGGCCTCCCATCATCTCTAGCATCCTTTCCGATCCAGAACCCAGCTTTTGCACCATATGCAGTAGTGAGTCAGTAAGGATTAGGCACACTGGCACTAGCTTGTATAAATGCTAAGATAATGAGAGCTGCAGCTGTTATATGCTATGGAGAGGGAGAAGGGCTATGAAGGGAAGCAATGGCTGTTGATGGTGAATTCTACCTTTGACACAGAGCACCAATTCAGCAATCACTTAGCAGAGAAGGAGGCTAATCATCAGTTTATTGAAAAAATTTCCCTTTAGGGACCCTAAATTGTTGTTTTGCCTTCCTACTGTACTCCAAACTGTGTATATAGCCCCAATGTGGTTTCTCTAACTCGTCTTGCAATTTTGCAGGTGTAATAATTTCCTTTCCCAATCCTTAAACCATACATGTCCTTACAAACCCTCATTTTTTTTTTTCTGTGCAGCTGCATTGCACATGGTCTTTCTGCTTATCAAGATTAAGTTTTGGGCATATATCTAATAATAAGACTGTGAAATGTTATTTTTACTCAAAATCCTTACATTTTTCATTTCTGTATGCCATACATAAAAGGGAGATTGAAGACCATTTCCAGTTTTTGAACATTGTGTATTTGAGATTCTTGTTGTAGTTCAATGTACCAGGAAAAAAGAGGTATTGTGATCATGGAAATGGCATAGACAACGCAAGTGACACCCCCACACAGACACACAAAATCCAAATATTTACAGGGTTAATCACAAAAGGGTGAAGAGTTTGGAGAAGGCAGGAGTGACCAATCTAGGCCAAAATAGCTGATTTGGAAACATTCTCCAATTCAGCTCACTTTCCAGTTCAGCTATTGTCCTAGATTGTTCACTTCTCCGGCCTTCTCCAAACTCTTCACCCTTTTGTGAATAACCCTTTTAGTATGGTGAGGAAGTTACTTCCAGCAGCACTGTGAGGAGGAGCAGCACAGAAGATGTTGCTACTATGTTTTTAAACTTCCAAGAAGCACAACAATCCATGGAATCAGATAGATGACTGCATGACTCAGTTCTCTTTACATTTATAGGAAGATCTTGAGGATCACCAGGACTATGACACTGAAGCTTAGAGCCAGGGCATTACTATGTCTTCCTCTTCAGCCCATGCAAGCACTCTCCTCCATTGTAATGAACTTTGTCACTCTTGTTCTTTGTAAGTGTAGATTCAGTAAGTTTGGTTTAGGAAGAAGGTGTCTCACCTAGGGGTTTGAAGGGCCCAGGGTCTGCTAGTCGTATCTGGGGCAACTGTCCTTTTTCCCATAGCATTAAAGCAGCTATGAATAGAGGAAGCAAAATAGACTACCTCCTGAAAATGTACTAAAAATATATGACCCAGTGGAGGTACCTCAGATGTAGAACTTACCTACAAACGATATTAAGAATGTAACTAGTCCTGGACCCATGTAGACAGCAGATCCAACCATAGGTCTTTATTTACCTAGATTGCCTACTTTATTTACTAGCGTGCGTTCACAATACAGCCTGCAAAAACTGACACAAATGTTTCTTTCCTTCTAGTTCCACCCCCTTTATCTTGATCAGAGCCAGCATATCGGTGTTGTGTGATTTCCAGGCTACTTTTTTTTGCAGAATGGTTAATTCACTGCTAGGGATTAGCTGAGGAAATCTCAGTGTTAAGGGATAGGCAGTAAAACTTAGGTTTAATACTTGGGCTAAGGGTTAAGGTTACCAGGTTAATCTTTCTGGTCAGGTTAAGTCTAATGAGAATTAAGACCAGTTTAATGGTTAAGCATAAAGTGATTGTGTTTAGGTAGGGAGATGGTTAATTATCAGGATGTGCTTAAAGTAGATGTAAACCCAATCACTAAAATCTTATTTAAGCTTTGAGTAAATATAATTTCAAAAGTAACTTTCTATATTTTTAAATCTTCAGCTGTAATTAAAAAAATACCAGATGTCCCTGTCATTAATATCCTTGTTTAGTAACTTCCTGTTATACAGTGACAATGCTCAATCCCTGTCTTCTAGTTGTGCTACTATGTTGTCACTTTGTCATATGGTCTTTTAATAACAATTCCAAGTTTCAGCACACAATTTACAGGCATAGTTGCTGGATGCATGGACCCTCACACACAGTGGACCCAATGCCACCATTATATGTTGCTCCTTTTTCCTTGGGAAGGAAGACACTTGGTTGGGTGTGTGTGAGGACAGAGAAAGATGGAAGTAATGTTATCCATGGAGGGATACGAGCAGCTGAAAAATGATTGTGAGCTCATTGGCCTTGCCTGACCTGTGTCTGTCTGCTGACTGGTCTGGAGCTATTCACAATCAGCACAAGGAGACCAGCAGAGACAGACAACACACAACTGGAAGGTCATCCAATGTCACTGTGCACTTCCAGGTCCATGTGAAATCTTATTGGCAGATCAGGAGACACTCAGTGATGCTGAAACAAACGTAGAGGCAGCTGGGGGCACTGGCTGACCTTGTCCGAGCACTGCCTACAGGCAGCCCTAGAGTGCAAGCATGCAGATGGGAAGTGGCTGCAAAGCAGCTGCCGGCAGGAGATCAACATCACTGAGATGAAATAAAGGATTAAAAAAATGTAAAACAAGTATTTCATTTGAAAAAAAGGTAACTGTTTATAATAAATAGTTCTGTAGCAAACTAAATGTAATTTTAAAGAGTTAAGAAGGTTTTAAAGAGCTTTAGGTCTTTCACTTGCTGAAAACCCCTGCAACAAAAACTGCCAACATGGGAGCTCCTAGTGCTGAAAACAAATATGCCGGTCTTTAATGTTCTGTTATTAGTCCTTACAAGACAACTGGCATATAGCGCTTGGAAAAGGAGACCATTACCTAGATATATTATAAACTTATTGACTTAACAAGGCAGGATAATGTATTTCAATGAGAAATAAAAGGGTTTCATTTTAATTTTGCACACGGACCCTGTAGATTATAGTGGTCCATGCACTCAAATGTTACCTCTGAACAAATAGGTCCACTTTTGCTAGTTTTATGTCCATGAGTATTTGCCATTTTTAATAAACAAAAAAAAAAAAAAAGACATGCCTATTATTAGGTTACTTGTAAAAGGAACAGTTGGATCAAGTGTACTAAATTTAATAAAACTGATCCTTAATGCCCACCTCTAGGCACCTTTATTTTTAAACCTTATTTTTAAAGCAGCTACATTTTTAATAATGAAGGTGCCTGGTGCTGATATTTCTATGTACACTCATGTCCAATCTTTACAGTATAGCTTTAGGTATCTGGTGCCTGGTATCAACATAGTATAGAACTACCTGACCAAGAATGTTATTCCTCATCCTGAATTTATGGTATCATAATGCTCAGTCTGGATAACTTTACTTTTCAGGGAATGCATACTGGTTTTCAATGTATTTTCTATTTTTATACTATGTTTAGTTAAACATTGTTCTCATTTTATTTATTTTTAGTGAGGTGAAAATTGTATATAAATAGTTAATATTCATTGATTTGTTGGAATCTGGTGATGAGTGCAAGTCTGGTTTCATATAACTAATATCTAATATTCTGCTGTTCTGTAAAAATTCAAAAGACAAGACCTCAGGCTACACACATAGCTAAATAAGTACTCTGAATGGCTTAAAGGGGAGACCCCCCCCAGCATCTCTTCTGTTGAAAAAGTGCCATCCAAATATTCAGTCTGCAAGTGCAGTCAACAAGTACAGAATTAGTGCTGGGCTTTCTTATTAGAGAACCCAGTATACACTTTACAAACAATAGCATGAAAGCACCGTAACATAAACATTTATTTGTAAAATAAGGATTTTACAACAATATTAAAAACAGTAATATAAAATATCATTAAAAAGAAATACAAAATATGACAAAGTAAAATTTACCTATAAAACACATTAGCTTTTTTCATATATTCTTTTATACTTTGCAATGAAACCTCTTACCCGTGAGTACAGCCAGTCCATTGTAAAGCAGAATGCATATCTAGAGGGATCTATAATGCCTTCCTTGTTTGAGTCCAGGCCTGCAGGGTCGGAGGTCAACTTTAGTATGACAGTTGATGTGCTGGTGACCTCTCAACTTACAATCAGAAGGTAAAATAGCAGGTGAAAGGTCAGGCAGCTGACAGACCAGCAATTGTCAGACTTCAGGTGATCTCTGGCCATCTGATTGCAGTAATGGCAGCTCACATTTCTATACTAGAGCTTTAATTCCACCAGATTAACCATCTGTGTAAAATACTGAAAACATTGAACTGGTGTTGTGGAAACAACTTATCTTAAGTCTGTGACTCTTCATTTAGGATTTCTCAGCAATGCGCATTTAAGTGTTGGCTCTAATGTAAGGCTACTTACCCCTGTAGAAGACTCTGCACTCTTCTGGAATGGGAGCGAGTGTTACAATGCTGCATTGGGAGTTCCTTTCAGCTTCAAAGATATTAGCCTAAGGTAGTGAAGGGGCCGTTGGAGACACAGAGGCACAGGAAGCATTTTAATTGTTTCCCTATGTCATTCACAGTGGAAGGATTTTGGGACTTGGGAAATTGATTTAAAATATTATCTCAACCGTGATCTGAAATCTTATAACTGTATTATTTGGGTATATGCATGTATCATGTTTACTGTGATACCAAGCAACGATTGCACCCACTTAATGTGTTCTGGTACTCACCAAGAAACCCCAAAGTGCATGAGATCATCTTTCTGAAACACATCTTCCGTGAATGGAATGCAAAATAGAATTATTACAGCTTAAACTAGTGCATGGCAGAACACACCTCACACCTCACATAGCCGGTTCTTTGTGTGCGCAGCTTTGTGTTGTCTTTATTTCCCTGTCAGTACACTAGTTTGTGCCAATGCCAATCTCACTGTTTGCTGTTATTGTCTGCTTCAGTCTCTGTTGGCTGCTGCTTAAAATAGTGTGACCGCATGCTAATGCCAACAATTCTATTAATTTGTGCCAGGCATTGGCTATAGCATATACCTGCTCAGTCTTTCTGTAAGATCTTAGAGCCTCCCATATTTACTCAAGATAATATAAGAAAAACACAGTCATATCTGTAAAAGATTGTTTCTTAAACTGGAAAAATAGTGATTGATATGAATGTTATTGTTTAAATTCCAGCTGTCATTGCATATTGGAAATGTATGTGAGTCCCTTCTCCACCTATCTACACTACTACATATATACGGTAGTATATAAAAGCATATTACACTACAAATGATATATACGTATACCTCCACAAAAAGATGTAAAGATGTGCAGCTCTAATACAAAATGATATAATAATACACATACATTAAAAACCAACATAAACAGTACATAATACACCTGTGTCAAGTTCCAATGCTACAATGTTCAACCACCATAGCTTTATAAAAGGAAATAAAATAAAACTTCCCAAAAATATTTTAAAATATGCAATAAACACACAGGGTTATTCACTAAAGGGTGAAGAGTTTGGAGAAGGCAGGAGAAGTGAACAATCTAGGACAACATAGCCGATTTGGGTAAATTCTCCAATTCAGCTCACTTTCCAGTTCAGCTACGCTGTCCTATATTGGTCACTTCTCCTGCCTTCTCCAAACTCTTCACCCTTTAGTGAATAGCCCTGACAGTGTCTTCTTTCCACCAAATCTTCACACTTGTATCACCATTAGAAATGTGCATTTGCATTCGGACGAACTTGCTGAATCAAGAAATTCCATTGATTCGGCCATTCGGCCGAATCCGCAATAACAATTTCTTACATGCCTGAATATATAAAAAACTACATATAACATTTCGTTTTGTATGGGCACTGGCATCTTCCTGTGTCCAAGATGGCAGCGCTCATACATGCATTTGATGTCACCTGACGCCATGTGACGTCATTCACCCTGCCTCCAAGACGGCGGCACGGATGTGCATTACGTCTTGGAAGCAGGGTAACAGTAAACAATATGGCCGCTGCGCTTTTTTTTAATGTGCGCTTTCAGATTGAGAGGTTATAAAACAGCATAATAATTTGTTTCATCAAACAAAACAAATGAAAAGGTTTTTTTCCTTTTCATTAGTTTCATCGGAAACTAATTATTATGCCGTGCACATGTCTAGTCATCATCACTAGCAAAAAGTGTCCAAATCAGCAGCTCACTTTGTGGACCATATCTAATATAGATCAGTATGGTTGGACTCTCTTATTGTCCCTTAAAGGTCTACTCAATCTGCATGTTCTTGTGGTTCCGATGGTTAAAACTTTCATGGTTCTCAGGAAGATAAATATGAAGTAACACATAAATCAATACATTTATTTGAGATATGCTGTAAAATAACACTCACATTCTCCAGTGCACAACACTGTGCACATAAACAGCAGTTCTCTTAAAACATAGTTACATAGTTGGTAGGGTTGACTAAAGACACAGGTCCATCCAGTTCAAACTAAGAAAAAGCAGATGCATAAAACTTCTCCACAGCTAACACATAGCTCTCTCGCGGCTTCTTCCGGGTCTGGCTGCGTTCAGCATCAAGACTCCACTCTACGTGTTTAGTCACCATGGACTTTCTCAATGGAAATTTGTTTGCCCCAAAAATCTACTTTGTAAGGTGGATGATACACATAAACACTAACAGGGTTATTCACAAAAGGGTGAAGAGTTTGGAGAAGGCCGGAGAAGTGAACAATCTAGGACAGCTCACTTTCCAGTTCAGCTATGTTGTCCTAGATTGTTCACTTCTCCCGCCTTCTCCAAACTCTTCACCCTTTTCTGAATAACCCTGTAAGAATATAAAACATCCCTGCTAGTTAGGTACTAATATTTGCAGAATAGAGTCTGTACATGCTGTCTGTATATGTTGAGGATACAAATATACAGTTAAGATCACAAATTACAAAGTCAGTGATTTCTACCCCTCGGCTTGCAGTATGTCATTGTATAGCTGAAAAGACATTTTACATGTATGAAAAACAATCAATGGAAAACAAAGTTTACCATACACAGAGGGATCTGAATACTGAAAGACAAACTCTCAAATACAACAGAAATACTTTCAGTAAGTGTGAAAATCCACAATTCAGTGGATGTCAGTATAACTCCCATTTGGAAGGTCCCTCTTTTGGTGCCAAACCCCCCTGTCCTTCCTTGCTTCTCAGTTGCCCCTTATTTTTGTTCTGATGTTTAGACTTTTCCGTATAAATTTTTTATTGGAGGTAAAAGACAATAAAATAACATTACATCATAATATACAGTCATAGTACTTCAAGATACAAAACAATATAGTAGGCATGTATCTGGACCTGGGATTCGACTGCAACAGCTTTTTTAGGGGATTGACAGGCTGGGGGAGGCAAGTGTAGTCAGGCATGGATTCCAGAAAGATAAGGTGTATGACAGGTAGGTACAATATGGCTTACAGCCATGGAATACTGCCTAGGTGTCTTGATGGTAAATACATAGGGACAAGGCGAAGAGGGCATATCCCAGGGATCGACGTACAATGTGGTGGAAGTACAAATGATGTCTTGTAGGAGAAACGACTTAGGGGAACAGTGAGAGGCGGGGAAGAAGAGGGGTGAAAAGAAAAGGGTGGAGTAGCGTTAGGCTACGAGTGGGAAGAGGTTAAGTGCTATAGAGCTGTTACCATAATCTCCTATCATAGGATGAAAAGGTGATGGTTAATATCAGCGGGTAGGAAATTTTCTATCCAGTGGGACCATATTTTCTCAAACTTTTGCATAGTATTTTCCGCTTGGGCCGTCCTCTTCTCATGCGACATCGTCCAATGCACATGTCCTTTGAGGCTGGAAATACTGAGCAAGCTGGATAGCCATAACTTGGCTATCTCTCTTTTAGCCGCCGTCAAAACATGGAGGCTTAGTTTGAAGGATGCAGTAGGTAAGCCTACCGGTTTACAATTAAGAAGGGCAAAGGTGGGATCTTTACTTCATGGCCTTTGGAATAATGACGAAAGTAAGGTAAATACCCGGTCCCAATACTTAGCAACTTTTGGGCACTGCCACCATATGTGGAAGAAGGTGCCCTGGTCCAGGCAGCCTCGGAAGCAAAGTGGAGAGGTTTGGGGTCGGAATTTGGCCACCCTTGCAGGGACCATATACCAGCGTAATAGTACTTTATAGTTGATCTCCAACATACTGACACATCGTGAGCTAGATTTCGTGTTGACCCAGGAGTTTTGCCACTTATCTTCTCCCAGAGTAAACCCCATGTCTCGTTCCCATTGGGTTGTGTAAGAAGGGGCTGGGTGTTCAGGGGGTGTTAGGATGTATGTGTAAAGTGTGGAAATGATTCCAGGTGCATGGGGGTTGGCCTACAGATCCTTTCAAAAGGACTGGGAGGACCAGGTGAGGCCAGGTGTTTCGTGTGGACATGAATGAAGTTCTTTATCTGGAGGTAGCGAAACAGTTCTCTGGTCGGTAGACCATAGTGTTCTTGTAGGTATGGGAAGGGTTTCACGCCCGATTGGGTCTG
Organism: Nanorana parkeri; assembly: GCF_000935625.1. Classification (NCBI taxonomy): domain Eukaryota; kingdom Metazoa; phylum Chordata; class Amphibia; order Anura; family Dicroglossidae; genus Nanorana; species Nanorana parkeri. The sequence continues at coordinate 2,532,453 of NW_017306319.1, read as the reverse complement.
AAATTTCTCGAAATTCTTGAGTCTCTTATCTGACCATATTTTGAAACTAGAGGGGTTGGAAAGTGCCGGAGGGAAGGTGGAGTTCCTCAAGAAAGACATTAGAGGGAAGTGTGGGGAAGTGAGGGCCATTTTTTTGTTTAAGGAGTCCCAAATGCGCAGCGAGAAGGAAGTGATGGGATTTAGTGGTGAGGGCCTCCGCTTAGGTTGAAGCCAGAGAAGGTTAGCTACTGAAGTAGTTGGGTGAAAGGAGTCCTCAAGCGTTACCCAGCGAGGGATTTCAGACTCAGCGTGGTATTTGGTTAGTTGTCCTATTTGGGCCGCCTGATAGTATGTTAAAAGATTAGGGGCACCTAGACCGCCTCGAGTTTTTGGTAGATAAATGGTGCTACGCGGGGTCCTAGGACGCCTGTTATTCCAGATAAAGCTCATGATCCGAGCTTGCAGCGTACGTAGTACCGATGATGGAACTTGCACCGGCAAAACCCTGAATAAATATAGTATTTTGGGCAAAAAGGACATTTTTATTGCCGGATGTTTAGACTTTTATAAAATAATATACTATTTAAATATCAAAAATATTATTCTACACTAGTTGTTATTTTGAAAAGCCAGTGTAAAGGAAAGGTATTGATGAATTAAAAAAAAACATTTTTACATATTAAACCTTCTTGGTCCCTGTTATTGGGGTCATAGCAGAGTTTGTCCTTCCTACATATTTTGTATTAAAAAGTCTCCCTCTTTTATATCTCAGAGAGTTGGGAGGTAAGTATCAGGCAAGCCTGCCAGTTTTTCACTTTTTTAGCAGGTATCAGTACCCATTCACCAGGGCTGTGCAGGCTCCCAGGTGGACTTTATGGCCTTTCAGGTGGACTCTGCGGGCTCTCAGGAGAGCTATGCTGGCTTTCAGGTGGACACTGCAGGTTATTCGGTGGCTGTGCAGACTCTCTGGTGGGCTGTGCGTACTCTCTGGTAGGTTGTGCAGACTCTTAGGTGGCTTTGTGGACTCTCAGGTGGGCTATATGCATGCTCAAGTGAACTATGCAGGCTCTCAGGTGGGCTATGTGAACTCTCAGCTGGGCAATGTGGGCTCTCAGCTGGGCTATGTGGACTCTCAGGTGGGCTATGCGGGGTCTCAGGTGGGCTATGCTGGCTTTCAGGAGGGTGCGTGGGAAGTGCATGGGTCTCTCCAGGGGTCCAGAGGTGGGCAGCGTGGTGCCAGGAAGGAGCCGGAGGAGGAGATGTGCGGCCTGGCCTGTGCCTGTGTACAGACACCCACAGCTTCAGGCAGATGCGGCTGGCCGAGGTTCCGAAGCTTGCTGGGGACCTCAGGCAGCCAAATCTGTCAAGAAATTTAAAGTGTCGGCACTTAGTGTCAGCTGGCCTGACACCCGGACACAAGACTCAAAAACCGGACTGTCCGGGTGAATCCCGGAAGGGTGGCAACCCTTCTATACATACACTTAAATGATGTCTACATGGATTTAGTCAGTAATACCTTACAACTCTTGCTTCACATGTGACAGATTTCCTTTAAACACTTTCCACCTGCAGCATTTGGGAATGTTTTGATAAGGGAAGGAATGAAAACTGAACCAAAAAGTAGATGTGTATCTTTCTTTTTCACCAGCAGACGTATGTAAAGACACATTTTTCCCTACTCCACTTCCCTAAATGTTCCCCAATGTGTTTTTCTTTTACAAGAAAAAAAGGAAAATGTATATGTTAGCATAGATAGGCAATTTTCCGCTTATGGAAAGTATGTATCATATGGTTTGTTTGTTGACAGATGTATGTAGATAGATACTTGAAAGTTTAACATGTTGTTTTCCCCTGTTCCAGGTCATTTATGGTTTAAAGGTGTTAAAACAGATAAATGACTGCACTGAAACAGGTTCATGTTTCTAAAAGGAAAGCAGCTGAAGCATATCCATTAGAAGATTAGAGCTGTTTAAACTGCATTTATGTTAGCTGGAAACCATTCCCACTGTCCCTGCTAAGTCAATATTACTCATAATTATCAGGTAACATGAGTATATCATATTTCTCTTCACAAACCCAGCAGAAATGAAAGATTTCATATACATACACTAGATGGTTTAGTAATAAGCAGACTGTATGAGTAGTGAGTGCTCTGATCCCCTGCAGAAAATGTTTACAGAGACATTTACATTGACTCATTATTAGCTCTGGACCAAAAGACTTTACTGATTCAATGTTAGCTCACTGGTACTGTAAAATGAACTCCAGGCAAACAGTAAAGTGATATTTAAGTCAGAAGACTGATTAACCCTTTCTCTGCCAGCGCCGTATACCTCATGGCACTAGCTTCCGGCCCCTGTAAACATTCGTTCACCGATCTCCTCCCCGCTAAATTCAGCTGGAAGCTACGCTTGCATCACTTCTGGCTCTTCAGCCGTCATTCCCCAGCTAGAGAAGCCGGGGAAGAAGTTATTCAAGCGAGATCTGCACTTGAATAGTTTCTTTGAAGTGTAAAGGTGATACTAGAGGTCTAATAGACCCCTAATGTCACGTTAAAGAGAACCTGTCACCACTAATATGTTGTCACATAGGGGGCTTGTGGGCCCTTTCTATGTGATAGCAATGAGATTAGGTTAAACAAAACAAATACCCCCAAAAAATGTAAACTCCCCCCCCTGCGAACGCGCGCATACTAACATAAACAAAGTGTTGGGTGCGCCTACTTATGAAAATGTATGGACAGTTTGGAGTACTGTATTTTGTCAGCGTTTCACAGGTGCACGCATTTTTAAACTTGGCATGTTGGGTACCTATTTACTTGGCACAACCTCATCTTTTATATTTTACAATATGGGTATTATATAGGGGTCTATGCACTAAGCTGCCGTAGGCAGCCGAGTGAACGACCGACCCGAAAGGAAGTGAGCCGAACGCTGTTCGGCTATTCTATATGTTCGGCCGACTCGAAGTGCAGAAGGAGTTCGACTCAGCCGATCCAACATCTGGATTGGCTGAGCCAAACCTCCGGCAGGCTACTCACTGCTGTTCGGTCTATTCTCATAGATGCCGAACAGCAGTGAGTAAATAGCCGAATGCGCTGAGCGGCATTCGGCTCGGCGGTTGTTATGCTCGGCCCCCCTGTGGCACGGAGCAGAATACAAAAATAGTTTAAAAAGTAGAAAGAAAAAAAAGAAAACGATTGTGTGGAGCTAGCAGTGACAGCTAGCTCCGCCCAACTGTTTTCTATTGGTGGGCGGTTCTGCTGCCATAAAAAAAAAATGTCGCCAATAGGAATGCATGGATAGATTCCTATTGGCTATTTCAATTTGCAATAGCCAATAGCAAACTAGCTATTGCACCCGCCCTCTGCTGCTGTCAATCACTAGAGGGGACCTGATGGAGAACTGCAGGTCCCCTCTGCTGATTGACAGCAGCAGTGGGCGGGTGCAATAGCTAGTTTGCTATTGGCTATTGCAAATTGAAATAGCCAATAGGATTCTAGCAATGCATTCCTATGGTGACATTTTTTTTTTATTCTGATGGCAGCCAACGGCTCCATGCCAGAATAAAAAAAAGAAAAATCAGGGAAAGGTTTACTCTGCTCGATCGAGCAGAGTAAACCTTTCTTGGAGAAAGTGTCTCTCTCCTGGGCGGCCTTGAGCGGGAGACTCCCGGAGCGCCCGGGAGAGTTGGGCTGTGTGGAGATCAGTGTCCCTGGTTACCTGGTAACCAGGGACGCTTATCTCTCTGCAAGTGGCCGGAGCCAGCCGTAAGCCAGCCGGAGCTCCCCCCAGCTGTTAGAAGCAGGCTGTCGCCCGGCCCACTTCGGGAGCTGTACAGGCTATAGTGAACAGCCCCTACAGCAGCCCTTTGGCTCTACTGAACCAAAGGGGTCCTGGGGCTGAAGCTAGCTGAAGGATCAGCCGAAGCTACGGCTAGATCCTTCGGCTGCTTCGTGAATAGACCCCATAGTGTTTTCCTGCACTAAAATTAACTTGTGTATTTTTTACTGAATTTTTGGGTTTGCTAAAGAGTTTCGCTAATGTTATGCAATGCAAAAATTTGCAAATGCTGACATTTTATTCTACAAGGTCTGTGCTTTCAGGCAATATATAACTCGTGGGGGTTTTAAGTAACTTTCAGCCCTAAAATGTGGATTATATCAGGTGCAAAAACCGCCATGGCAGTGAAATACAATGAATGCTGCTCCTTGATGTTTAAAAGTTTTGGCTCTTTGCAGGGTGCGATGGAGCTGCCCTTATGTGTGCTATTCGACTGTGTGTGTCTCCACAAATACAGACACAGCAAGGCAAGACACTCCCCTGCTCCCTACTACTTTAAATTCACTGATGAAATACATATACAGTGGGCATAGAAAAGAATCAGCCCTCTTTAAAATAATCACATTTTTAAAATAATCACATTTTGTTGCTTTGCAGACCGAAATGAAGACAGACACAGTTTTTGTTTTATCCAGCTGTATTTACTCAGTGCAACTTATAACATCCAAGTGAAAGATATAACACCAACATGTCAGAAAAAAAAAATATAGAACATTCAAGAACAGAATTTAGCACAATGTGTGCCCTTTCGGCCGGTATCCGTCCATCAGCTGATCGAAGGTGCCGAATGAACAGACCTGGCAGCCAATCAGGTGCCGGCTCTGTTCAGGTTTTCTGACAGAGGAAGATTCCTCGATTAACGCTCCTAAGTTTTGATGGAGGAATCTGTTATATTTTCTTTGTTCAGCCTGCAGGTTGAACAAAGAAAATATTACAGTGTATGGCCAGCTTAAGATTCGTCTGGCCACGGTTCCAGCCCAGCCCTGCCAATAGTGCTGCATTGTATGTGATAACACTGAGGGGCCACCAACAGTCCAGAGTGCTATGCAGAAGAGGACAGTGTTGGAGCCTGCCAGAACAGGGGTAAGGTAAGTCATACCACCTCTTCATCTCCCACTAGACTTAACAAGCATTTAATCCTTGCAGTGCAGGGGACCCACTACATTGGGTTTTTTTCTATGCCAGAGTTGGACTTTAAAGCATTTCCTGTTATAAGGTGACAATGGACAGTCCTTATTTCCCCATCAGTGCTTCTGTGTTGTCATCACGTCATATAGGCTTCTCAGTGGAGGCCAAAAATGACTGTTTTAACACACATTACGCAGCCATGGTCCACTGTTGTCCCCATCAGAGAACCCACTCTAAGAAATGCCAGGCAGCAGTTGTTGGAGTGCATGCATGTAGACAGGAAATTACTGCAAATAGGCTGGAAGAGGTCTGAGAACTGAGATGCAGCAAAGGCTAATAAAGGAGAAAACAAGTACATGAAAGCAATTGTTTATGATACACAGTGCTTTAGTTAGGATTTACACCTTCTGTTAGCTGAATTCAATGTAACAAATATAGAAGGCTTGAAGAAAATGCCTTGTAACATCACATAGCAATCCATTTACAGTATGTTATCAAATACAATACACTGTATTGTATAAATCATATCTGCAGGTCTTAATTCCTTAGAGCCTGTTGACACTTGTGCAGTTTCCTACAGTTGAATGCTTGTTCCCTACAGTTGAATGCTTGTTCCCACCACAGGTAAACCACAGGGCACTGGGAAACTGATAGGTGTTTCACCTACTACTCTACAGTGTAGTGTGTTGTTATACATGCTGCAATATGACCATGCCAACATCCACTTTCTGAAGTATGGTAAGGAGTGATAATGTACAAATATGTACCTATAATGCATTATTACAGATTTTTAAAGGACATCTATCATTAGAAAACACTGCTTCTGAAAATGATAGTTGATTGACCCTTTTTTTTTCTATACCTGGAATCACTAGCCCAGAACAAGTAAGTAGACAGGGCGGTCCCTATAATGAGGCAGACTGAGCCAGTTGCCTCAGGGAGCATCTCATTGGGTGGCAAGAGCGTCCCAGGTTGCTAAAAGCTCTTAGCAACCTGTGACCAACCTGTGGCTGGTGTCCTGCCCAGCTTTTGGCAACCAGTGGTGCAGTGAGCCGGACCGTGAGCCATCACCTGTGCCCCACCAACCCCCCCAAGACTTCTGTGCTTTTTAAAGGAACCTGTGTCCTATGTAGCTGCCCTGAGCTCCAGGGCAGCTACATAGGGCCCGCAACTGCATAAACAAGGTTTGCATCAGGTGTTTGCCTTCAATTTTGGAGAAGGGGAGCAGCTTTAGGGGACCAAACATCCATCCCAGGATTTCCGGGGAAGAATCCTGCAGGAATGGGCAATAAGGTAAGTGTTCCTCATCTTTACATTTATTTCTCCAAGACAAAATGAGCATTAGATCCTTACAATACAGGGAGACACCTAAACATTATTTAATGGCCTACGTTCACTGAGTATAGGTTCACTGTAAGCAACTGCAAGATGGTCATGTTTTTTAATTGTGTTCATTCTATAAACTTGAGTGGCATCACACATATGTACACATATACCATAAGGATATGGTAGTCTCTCTCTCTCTCTCTAATTTGGGGATGCTTTCTGTTCTGCATAATTAAAGTATAAAGTCAGGTCGTAGGCAAATAAATGGATATCTGTTTGCATCTGTCACCTTGTAAGTAACACATAGAAATGTGAGACCTTGCCAGATGTGCCCTTTTCCGGGGATCTGAAGCACACAAAGAAAACCCATGGGCAAACATTCAACTACTCTATACAAATATGTGATGGAGTAGAGAAAAAAAAGAGAGATGGTGTCCGATGAGCTGGATGATTACACATTTTTTGCTGCATGTAATACTGTGAGCTGGAAGTAAAATACATTACTTACTCCTTTCAAATTACTGTTCAAATAGGTACTTTTTAAATTATAGGAAACTATTTGTTAAGTTAAATGTTCCAGTGTATTAAAAATGGGTGGAAGTGCTATGCACTCATCCATGTAATATGCATTTAAGGCCATTAAGAATGCAAAATAGGGGATACAGTGCCACCTATTGACGAAATGAGATAATGCAGCCTTATTCTTTAAATGGGAATTATGTATGTAAGAATTTATCGCTATTTGTCTTTCCACTATGAAGACCAGAGTGTTTTTCCTGGAAACAGGAGTTGCTGAGGCAGTTCATTAAAACAAATTAAGCACACTAGGGCTGAGCTTTACAAAAAGACCTGGAGGAGAGACAAAAGGTGTTGCTCATAGCATAGAACGAGAAAACGCAAATATCTGTCTACTTGCCATTGGCAATACAATTGTTATTCTTTTGCGGTAGATTTAACACATCTCCACTGAGCTTTATATATAAACACTGTGGAAGTGTTGGTCATTGTAATGTAGTTCATTCTCCAGAACAAGCTAGCATAGAATTGGTTACGATGGTTTACAGACCCAGATGCAGACACAGACATAAAGGACACAATATACATTTTATGTTGGCTATTATTGCTGACTTCCTTTTAGAAATGATAGTCTCTTTAATGTCTCCAGCTGTAATATTTTCTGAGCTAGTGACCCACATCAAGCATCTTGAAACTGAAGTCACAGCTTCTGATCACCACACTTGTTTTAGGTCAGTGACACAAAAAAGTAATAAAGCCAGAAGATCAGGGTGACAGCCAGGCAATGGCATCTTCAGAAGACCAGCAGGAGGATCTCACATATTTCTTTTAAGACAGGTTTTCTTTAATGGTACAAACATTACAGCTAATTTACAAACAGGAATGGCATAAAACTATCTGTTAGGGATCCAGAAAGAAACTGAAGTGCAGTTTTAAAATAGGAGTTTAATGAGAATAACAATAAACAAAAATGGCAAAAAACAATGGAGGAAGTCCAGGATGTTGTCAGTGCCAAGCCAGAGGTCAGATGCCAAATCGGGTAGTCAGCCGAACCAGGTCAGGGAACAGAGAGCAGAATGAACGGAAACTATGCCAGAGTTAAGAACCAGGAGATCAGCCAGCCAGAACCAAGGTCATACATTGAGAACAGGAACAACAGCAAAGCACTTGGTATTGAACACAACCAAGGGCAGAGACTACTGTAAATGGACCAGTTGATGGTTAAATAGTCAACTGGTATTGCATCATCACTCTGAGACCGGAATTTGTCAGTTGTTGCAGGATAATGATGTTTACAGGTTTGGTCATAAGAGGGCACCATAGAGGAATGAACAATGTCAGACATGCTGCACACAAGGCATGCTGCAGCCATCTGGAGGAGAAAGGGTAAGAAACCCTGACACTACCCAACATGTATTGGGGGTAAAAACAGTCCCCCTTCATCAGGGCTTTGGATGCTGCATGTGTATACAGTATTGGTTCTGAGTTTGTTCAGGAAATAGGTTTGCTGATAGTTGTGAGTTTTAAGCAAAAGGCATCCGCTGATAAGAAAGTTGGCCGATGCCTTTTGTTTGAAACTCACAACTGTCAGGACAAATATAGCTGAATGGAGCACTAGTAGATCTTGCAATTAACGAGCCTTGGACTCAGAGGCCTGTAGAAAATATGAAATGGCTACATATAGCAGTGACATGCCGTGCCTTCTGGGCTGGGTGAGGCATCCCCCAGCCAGCTGAAGCTCCGCCCCATCCCACCGAAGCCCCACCGCATCCCACCGAAGCTCTGTCACAATCCAACTGAAGTCCCACCCACAGCTCAGTAACCAAGCTGTGTGGGAAGGAGACAGGGAGGAGCCTCCCTGTCCCTCACTTGCTCGTCACTGGTGAGTAACTGCTGAGGCATCAAGATGGATGACCTCAGTGGGTTTTTATTTTGATTGGACAGCTTGGACTAATGGCGCTTTGCCATTGCTCCAAGCCATCCACAGAGCTCACGCCTCTAACACTGAGTAGAGGCTGTGACAGCTCTTGCCTCACTATGTTAGGTTACACAAGCAGTGGGCAAGCCCACTGCTGTGTAACCTAACTACCTGACAAAAGCCGGATGCAGCACTGCCACTAACCCTAACCCTAACCCTAATGTAATTGACAGGCAGCACTCTGTCCATGACAGGTTACCCGTGGGGAGGCTTTCCCTGCTGTGTAACCTGTAACAAGCCACACTGAGTGGAGATAAAGCCTTCAGACTTGAAGCTGTCACCTTTTCTCTTCATAATACTAGGTGAGGCTCTGCCTCACCTGCCTCCCCTGACCACACGTCCCTGACATATAGGGGTTCTTGCAACCCTCCCTGCATGTTCCCTTCAGTTCTGCTGCTGGATTAAACTACCAACGTTACCTTAGATCAGGGGTAGTTCCACCACAGCAGGAGGGCCGGAGTTTGGTTACCCCTGCCTTAGATAGACTTACTGCAAGGCACTAAATGACAGCCACCCAGTGCAGCTGCATACACTGACAGTTATGAGTGGACATAAAAACGTTGTCCAATTGCTGCTGATTTCCCCAAAATAAAACTATGCCCCAAGTCTCTTCCCTTTGACTTTATTTTAATACCTCCGAAATTTGAGTAGTTTGCTAGAAGATTGCCAAAGCTTGCCTGCACATCATACCCTCCTGTAAAGTTTATGAGCAGTAAAGTAGAAACAGTACCAAGCAGGCTGCCACTGCCGACCACCTAAAAATGCCACTTGTCTGACTGTCTTTGGCTTTAATACTTTGTGTCACTTTTCCAGAACACGTACACAGCCAGTGAAGCCAGGTAAGTCAATACTCCTGAGAAAGAACTTAAAGTGACATTAAACCCTCAGATTATTTAACATAAAACAATACTGTAATGTGCGCCTTACTGTAATCCATGGTAGTTTCCCTTCTCTTTGCTGCTCTTCCTTTTAAATCTGTATCTGTTCTCATGCTGGGCAGAACTTCTGTTTTGCAGCAGACTGCCTTGTCTCTGGAATGGATACATGGTGTCTGTGTGTAGGTTTGCAACCTGAGCCAGCACTACAGGAAGAGGCACTCAGCTGCAAAGGGAAGTTCTCCCCAAGCATGAGAAGACATGAGGATTTAAAAGGAAGAGCAGCAACGAGGAGGGAAACTACCATGGATTACAGTAAGGCACACATTACAGTAATGGTTTATGTTAAAAAATCTGAGGGTTTAATGTCACTTTAAGATCATTATTTCAGCCAGACAACAGCATTTTCAGAAGTAGAGGTCAGCCATGGAAGTGTGCGTACATCTTAGTCCAGGAGCAATTTTTTAAGTTCCAAGATAATTATGTAAGCTGTTGTTGCTGATCTCTGGCTTTCATGGTTATAGTTTGATTGCAATGCCTTCTGAGTCACTGACCTGAAAAAACATAGACACAAGGAATTATGACATTTTCTGACACTGATTTACAACATGTTTTTTCCAGGTCTATGACCCAGAAGTATTAAAAGACAAGTAAAGTGAAAACCTTTTTTGGTCTCACTGTTCTTTTGGATCACATGAGTGGATTTACTCATCTACTTCTGGGACCCAAAATCAGCATATAGTGCTATGTACTGACAGTGTAGAGCCATGCTACCGTCAGGAAGGATTTCAACAATATTGTCAGGATCCACCCTGCTGCCTGATTGACAGCTGGATCTGCCTTTCTAGAGCCAGAGCCAGCTGTGCCCGCCCCCTCCCCTGTCTGTTCCTCCTTCATTTTCACACGGAAGCGAGGAGTGGCAGCCCACAAACTTCTCTACTGACAGGTGTACTCTCATTGCTTCTAAACCCAGGAACTAATCTTAGTTTAGCTTTTACCAATGTGACTGAAGAAAAATGAAATTGTAATAGCTAGTGGTTACTCCACTTTACACATCCTGATTGCTGTTCGCACTCTTTTATTGGATAAGCTGAAAGTACAAACGATATGACTTGGACACCTCCCATTATCTGGTCAAGGAGTGCATTATACCTCATTTTGACCAAAATCTTTATTGTATTAAATAAAATAAAAACCTCACATTAGAGAAAATAATTTCTTCCTGAGAAAGAAACTTGCAGATAGAGCTGAAATCCAACAAATAATATCAGAGCAAATTAGCATGTAATGTAGTTACCAGCATAGCAAGCAAAAGAATCAGACCATGACGAGCGACATAATTTTGGAACATGGTAGATTTTTTAAAGAGATTAGTTAGCTAGAAGCATACAAATCATAAGTACAAACATAAGAAGGGAGAGAGGTTACAAAAGAGGAAATCTAAAGCTCTGAGATTCACAAAGTTAAAGGTCAATATTTTCAGTTAAAGAAAATAAATTTGGTTTGGCTGTCTGACTACTAGAAGCTGTATTTTATGCCAGCGTTATTTATAAAAGGAAAGACCCATTAATCCTATTAGAAAAGATCCAGAACAAAACATATCACCTGTCACCGCACAGCCACTCTTTTTCTCCTTGTGTAGCAGAATTTGTACAAATATTTTATTGTTATGAATTAATTGGGAACAGGCAGTACAATAAAGTTTGTCCCTGCTACATAAGGGGCCTTGCCCCTACTAATATGCATTTGGAGCTTAACATTTCCTGAAGATATCTAGGAAGTATCTATTTCTTTAAAAGAGATTTACATGATGCAACACAGCTACCTGATAATAGCGTTGCTGCTTGTCTAGGGGTCTGTACATTCAGTATATTTCTGAATTACATCATAAGTGGGCAGCACAGTGGCGTAGTGGTGCTTCTTGCAGCACTGGGGGTCCCTAGTTTGAATCTTGGCTCGGTCACTACCTGCAAGGAGTTTGCGTGTTCCCCCTGTACTGGCATGGGTTTCTTCCGGGTACGCCGGTTAACTCCCACACTCCAAAGACATGCTGGTAGGTTCATTGGCTCCTGTCTAAATTGGCCCTGTATGCATGTGAAATAGGGACCGTAGATTGTAAGCTCCTCTAGGACAGGGACTGATGTGAATGTGCACCAAGTAAAGCGCTGCTTAAATTGTCGGCGCTCTATAAATACCTGTGGTAAATAAATACGTTTTGAGTGACCTGCATTGCTGCACAGAACACTGCTCCAATATTGAGAGACCACTAGGTCTACAGGAATACACTTTACAGGCTGAAACACATTTTTCCTTAGCTAAAAGGCAACTCATTTTATATTACACTTGAAATAACCTTTACAAATAATGTCTGGATTGCAGACAAAATAATGCATCCTTGCCACCTTATTTACATTTAATCCCCAACATGTACTGGCTAATTTATATTTAATCAGGGCAGAGGTAGGCAACACAGTGATTATGCTATTAGTTTTAATGCTTTGCAGCACTGGGTTGTGGATCCAAATATCACGAGGGGATGATCTGTGTGGTCTCCCTGTGCTAGTGTAGGTTCGCCCCGTGGAATAAAGCTTCCTTTATTAAACATTCTGGTCGGTTATTTGGCATTTAGTCTGTGTGTCAGTGTGTATATGGGAAGGGACATTACACTGAAAGAACGTGTAGGCACGAATTGATGTACAGCACTGTGGAATACTTCATTATATGAAATAAAAAATAGTAAATGTATGCTAATTCTTGATTTTTAATATTATTGCTAATATTCAGCACAATAAAACTATGCGAAAAGGTTCTGCAGTACTGTATAAGTAAGCGGCTACTTTCTGAGAACCTGGCTATCATTCAGCAGACCTATTCAAGCTGGGGACACTTTTAATGTCTGCTACCCATCTTCAGAGCACTTAAAAGGGCTCTTTTATGGAAACACCACTATTCTTCTGCAAAATACTTAACAGTTTTATTACAAACCACCTTGACATGTTTAAATGACTCTACTTTATGAGCATGGTAATGGATTCCTCATTGCTCACTGACCAGACATTTTCTATCGCCTGGGTTTCAAAGTTGGCATACCTAAAGTCAGTTTTTTTTCCTCTTAGGGACTTGTGGTTTATTGCTAAATTCTCATAGTTATTGCTGCACTTTGCACTTATTTTACATTTAGCTATTAATAATATCTTATTGGTGGTTTCATAATTGTACACCACAGAGTTATTGAACTGACCTGAGCAATGATTTTATATAATTACAGCAAGCTTCTCACAATTGTTATTTTAGAGACTGTTTGACAACATATCACCGCCCTACGTTTTAAGAATATGAAACTGTAACCGAAACAATCACATTGTGAATTATTTTTGGATCTTCTTGTTTAAAACATGGTTTACCAATTTATTAAATTGTCCTTTAGATCTTAGCAGCGTGATGTATTGTGAATCCTTTTTGTGCATTCTCAATCAGGGCATTGTATTGTTATATTAATGAACATTGTCATTGCCATTGCTTGCACAAGCCTTCCGTGTCCCCTGCAGATAAGCCAGTGATCTAAATTTAATGAGCTGATACATCCATTATGGATTAGTGTTGAAATATATGTGATAGGTTAACATTTCCTGTGCAGCCTTGAATGTGTATAGGCTTCTTACTGGATGGGGGTTACATGATCTTATCGACTGTGTTTCAATCGTCAAAACATCATTAATATGAATCTTCATAAAGACACAACTTCTCAGCATCTAATATCTAATTTGTTTATTTAGCTAAAACGTTTATTCTAAAATGCTGATCCAGCCTAATAAACATATCTTAATTAATAAGTACATATAGGAGCTTGCTACCCAGTCCTCCCTCCCTCCAGCCATTTGAGCATATCCTATGCTTACCTAGAACAGTGCTGACTGGAATCTGCCAGGCTCAAAATGGGCTTTTCATTTATATGAATGGAGACCAGATGCACAAACAACAGTATTTCATATTTAGCTGACTAGAAAAAAAAGAAAACATATTTTAAAGGTTTTTATTTTTTTAGCCCTGGACAGAGTAAATATATTTGTACGGACCACTATATATTCCCTTTAAAGTATATAAATCCAGACACTAAAATTTCATGTAAGCTGTAACATATAATTTTAAAGGTCATTTTTAAAATATATTGTAAATATTGTATTGTAAAGCGCTGCACAAACTGTTGGCGCTATATACATCCTGTATAATAATAATAATAATAAATCTACATCTTAAAATAAATACCTGGTCACCCTACAATGAAGGTCCTAATTCTGGCACTTCCTGATACTGGGTAACAAGACTTTGCTTAAATTTTGTTTTATTATTTTAAAGCATTGTATTTTTTTTAACTTAACTTTATTACTATTACAAAGGGGGCAACATTATTATACTAATGCTGGTGTTACAGTGACCATGTATGTGATGTCCCTGGGCTGGGAATCGATGGCTGTGAAACTTGAAGTACTGGAAGTGCATTTCCATGTTCACTTTACATCTGAGACTGTTTTCATTAATTCTGGGCTCCCAGGAGCGACAGGGGAGCCCATAACCATGTTGGGGAGTAGGGGAGAGGACACCTTTCTTTACAGCCACCCAAATCTTTACAGCCACCCCAATCACTTCAACACAATACAGCAAAGAATTTTAAAACAAGTTCATGGCTGCTATTGCAGACGTGGGCTCAGGGCCGGATTCCCGGCAAGGCCACCGAGGCCTGGCCTCGGGGTGGCACAGGTTTGAATCACCCGACACCCGGAACATAGAGTTCTGGGCGGTAATTTACTTTCTACATTTAGCCCTGCTTTGCACACGCAGAGCTAAATGTAGAATAAGAGAAATTACTTGTTTCTTTACAAATTGTACCTAAAATGTACAGTAACAGTTATTTGACTCATGTATATAGGCGTTGCTGAACCCTGCCTTGGGGCGGCAGGGAGGGCAAAGCTGGTCCTGCATGGGCTTGTTTTAACCCGCTGACTGCCATAATGTGTAGGACATATCTTTGGCAGTCAAAGGGTTAATGGTTTAGTTAATTGACTAACAACAGACATGTAGATTAGGGATGGGCAAACTGCCTGGATCTGATTCGCCAACGGTTATACCAAACCTGTTTAAAATTTGGCAAACTGGAATTTAGTGTGTCAAACTGGAATTTAGCTTGGAATCCTTTGAAGTCTATGATGGGGCGAAACCTGTTGATGGCCATTTTTAGCAACAATAGGCAAACTACTGTAAAAAAAATAGTAATGGGAAGATGGACGCTGCCATGAGGGACAGGCAGGGCCGGATTCCCTAAAAGGCCAACCAAGGCCCGGCCTTGGGGCAGCAGGGAATAAAGGGGCAGCAGGGATGTGGAATTCCTATCCCCAACACCCAGTACATGGAGTTCTGGGCGTTGGGCGGGTAGTTGTTTTCTACATTTGTACAAGTGGTCTTGGCGATGTCACCGAGATTACTTGTATGCAGTCTGCACAGAGGGGGGCGCATTGAGGAACCTGGCCTTGGGGTAGCAGAGAGAGTAAATCTGGCCCTGGGGACAGGTACCAATGGAAAAAAAATATATATATATTAAAACATATTGTACAGCAGAGAGCTAGTCTTTTCACATGGCTTCTGGGGCAACATTAAAAATACACATACTCTTTAAATAACTTATTTGGGGTGGTGGATGGAGTGGGAATCATTCATTCCTTCCCCCCTTTTTTTCTTTCTCCCTATTTTTTTTTCTATAAGTTCCATTTGCTGTTTCCTTCTTTTTCACAAGTCCTCACTGTTTCCTTCTTTTCCCATCTCATCTGCAAGGGAAAATTTCTAATTTCCCTGGAGTTCAGCTTTAAGAAACCAGTGCCTTCAAGCTCTGCTCTAATCTTTGCCTATGCACTTCATCAGCAGCACCGAATCCATATGCTTTCCCTATCCCTGCTAAGCACATTGTCATAATGGCTGCTGAGTGAGAGCCCTGCATTTTTCGACTGAGGGACTGGCACATAACAAAGCCCCTATTACTGACCATTCTAAGCCATCTAAACTTACGTTGCGAGGCCAATAAGTGCATTATTGGTAAGTGGTTGCTACGGTGGTGAGTAACTGCATTAGTTCATTAGGTCTGCGAAATGGGCTGGGTTCACTGCGAACCCATGCTCGACTTGAACCTGAAGCTTATCCCCAATTAGGCTCAATTCATAAAGCTTTACAGAAGGAGAAGAATTAATATTTTCTAGACTGAGCTGAAAATAACTCACTTTTTAAAAATAGTGAAACTTACTGGGGTGTTTTAGCTTTGTGAGTTGAGCATATTAGCTTTATTCATGTGGATACCTAGAACAATGTAAAGCAACATTTAGGATTCCAGAGCAATGACACAGTGGCAGCCCCAACCTAAAAAGATGGAGCACCCCTGAAATAATGTATGGCAATGCCTCATGGGGAACTTGTAGTTCCACAACAGCTGGATTGCCGAGGCTGTCTACCCCTGATGTATGGGGTAATTATCGGAATAATCTGATTGTACAACTTCAGCTATACAAGTGGTATACACAAATGAAAAATCTGAGAGTTCTGTTCAGCAGAATTGGCAGAGCTCCGTTTGCTTACTGTAATCTTAGGGGAGGTGACATTCTGACTGTTGGATACAGCAGTTATTATATCATAAAATCTTGGATTCCTGGACAACCTATTTGTGATGTGATCTATTATCCTCTAGGCTGTCACACTATGTGATCTATGTCTAGAAGGTCAGTAAATGAAATGACAGTTATATATAAAAGAACATGCATCTGGGAAAGGTTAAGGCAAACTACCTAAAATATTTCCTGGAAATGGTCATGTGAGTTTATTCTAAAGACTGATGCACATCTAACAGAAATAAAAAATGTCAGAGCATTGAAGCGCTCACCCGCCTAAGGAGCCGCTGGAATAACCTGGGTCATCACTAGGGGGGGATTTGGTCTTCAGCTGCCCCAACAGCATGTCACTGCCCTCTTCTAGGGCCCACAAAGCTGATGTCCACTCCAGTAATGCAATGCTGAATAACTTTTATTAACATTTTAACACTGGAGAGAGAGGGTATAGGGATCCTAGACATCCAGGGTGTAACAGACAGACTCCAGACTCACCAGACCTTTGTTAGAATCTCAGTGTAGGTCCACTTGTGGTACAGTAAAAAAATGAGCAGGATTAGCATAAATCGTCAGCAGGAGAGATACCAGCCATGCTCCTGAGCTCCTCTATGTTCCAGGACATCAGCTTTCTTGGTTCTCCTCCTCTGATAACAGCACAGGCCTCCTACGTATTTGAGGCTTAGGGAAACACTTCCCAAACTCCAGCCTCTGCCCACTCCCAGGCCTCAAGCCTAGCCTGGGAAGTGGATGTACAGCACCCAGTCCAGTGCTAATCCATGGCTGGTCCTGAACTTGTCTGAGCACATGGCAATTCCTTCCAGTATATATATACACCCTATCTCAGCATGCACCACTGGTTGAGAGAAACCTAGTGATTGGTTGCTGTACTGTACATTGGCTGTCCCACAATACAGCAGAGTCACACTCCACCCAGGGGGGTACAGTCAATGCCAGACACCTGGAATTAACCAGATAAATGCCACTATAATCCAGCCAGGCTGACTACAGCCCTGGCAATCACTAAATGTCTAGTAGTCACCTCACAAAAGGTGAAGGGGGCTACAGCATATACCTATACTCTAAGTTAAAGCTGGATTACAGGAGAAGAAAATATTATCTAAATACCAGAGATGTGTAGTCCTACTTAAATATTGGTGTGTTTTGTGTATTCTTTCCACAGCTGTGCAACAATCCAGTGTGAAAAGTTTCCTTTTTGCAGGAGCTTTCTGTAATAAAATACCAGTCACTGCTGCTCTCCCTCCTTGTGCAGGGTGACTGGTCTTGGATCCGCCCCCTACTGTAGTTTTCTGCAGGCAGCCTCTAGTGGGTGGAACCTGCTGGTCTCTTCCACAGCTCTGCTCTCAACACAGGCTATGCGCAGCACAGTGATGAAGTCACTGCTACATTTACAAGGTGATATCTGGGGTTTCTAAAGGCATTTGGTGTGCACAAAGTGGATTTATATATTTTATGGCTATTGAGGAATATATTTAAATGAAAGTTTTTGTGCCTGAAATTCAGCTGTAAAGTGCTTTTATATTGATATACATAATTGTATATAATTAGTGCAAAGCTAAAAGAGGGGAAGGAAGTGAGGAAAATAGGCTCAGGACATTGATTGCTTCTGCCTGCTGCTGTTGAGAGTTCTCCACTAGTTAAGAGTTGGAAGTTACAGTGTATTGGGCTATGAATATTTATTCTGCCTTGGTCAATTACTGAGGGATTTATCCCAGAGATGTGTGTTGAGGGACAGGATAAATATTTGGAGTGACCTTCTAGAAGAGTCCTTGCCTCCGAGGCTACTACCTGATGAGGATGTAGCTGAGAAAGATCCCTGTCTCCCAGGCTTTGCCAGGCTTTGCCAGGTGAGGATGTCTGTGAAGAATGGCCCAGTCCTTGCCTCTCAGGCCTTTGCCTGGAGGAGGAAGCCAGAAAGGAGAAGAGCTTTGTTCCCTTGGGGGCCCTGTACTTGTGCCCAGTGAATCAAAGCTTTCTAGGGCATGGCCTAAGAAACAAAAAGATGACTGTGTGTCTGGGCTTCAAGAATTCCAGGAGATGCCTGCTGTGTGGAAGGATCTTTGCTGCTATTTTGGGGTATCTTGTACCCCTAACCTTCACTCCCCAAGACAATTGAGTTAATAACATTTTACAAAGAGGATTTAAGGTACTGGTGTCTGCCTGTTATTGTCTGTGGGTCAGTGTGTTGTTAGGTGCAGCTATAGGTGGGTTACTATTAGCAAAGGCAGGAGAGCCAATGAAAATCCAGCAGCTCCTTTATGAGTGAGTGCTACCTAAGAAAAATAGAAGCAGTGAAGGGAGGCAGAGGCCAAGGCACACAAAGAAGAAGGCATAGACAACTGTCAAGAAGGCTGAAATAAAGAAAGATAAGCAGGGCTGCCATTCATAAATGCAGATCCTCTTCCTACCACAAAATATCAGCAGAATAAAGCCAATTCATATTCAGTTGAAGTTGTTAGAATCACAGCTGACATCATGCACAGTGACTGGCAGCATACTATAGTGACTTATACACACCTATGTATAGGCAAACTAATTGTAGCATGTGAATTAGTGATGATGAAGAAACCAAGATATGCAGCTCAAAATCCAACCCAGATCAGACCAGATTTGCTGATTACCTCTCCTGGGGATAATACTGCTTCTGGTTCCTTCCAGTACTGTGCACATGACTAACAGTTTAGGTCTTTGATCATACAATCTTGCCAAAAGGGGAAAATTACTCAGTCTAAACCTTGATCCTCCCTTTTAAAATCACATGATGAAATGCATGGGCCTTTGGTTACATAATCATAACTGGAGGGATCTTGGAGCAAGTTTTTGTTCAGAAAAGGTAAGAATTTCAGCCATTCTATTACTCTTTATTTTATCAGTCATTACAGCATGTGGTTATTCCACAAATCTGGGTCTGATTACTGTTACCTAATTTGTGCATTGTATGCCTATTCTTTTTTTCATTAGGTCATCAACAAACTTTTACATAACAAGAATAAGAATTACATTATTTTTGATAAGTATTCTGCCTGGATTTAGATGCTAGTGAACACAGGCAAAACAGAGAAACACAACCAAATCAAAGATAATCTGGACTGAGATTTCTACCTAAATGTCAGTGCACAGAAAAGTGACGGTTTATGGCAGAGGATGGAAAGTTGACCCACCTAACCATTTGATATTTCTCTTGAGGATACAGCTAGTAGTTCCCCAAGCTTGAATTGCTATGCCTGCATATTAGGGGGATACCACTCTTATTGTTGGGTTCTTAATTTACTCTATATTACAGATAACTTAGCAGGACAAGTTTGTTGGTCCAAGGATGGTGAAAATCCAAAAACTTCAATTTGGGAAAAAAACAGAGAAACTATGGCAGATAGATTTAAACCCTAAAAAGATGTAAGGAGCCATGTAGCAGCGCACCATACTTAATAAGTAACTCAAATAAATAAAATAAAACTAACCTATGAGGGCATACCAGTGACCATCTGATGCTACTAAGTACTATTGGCATTTCAGAACAGGGTTTCAGGGCAGCTACCTGTCAATGCCGATTCTGACTTTCAGAAAGTCAAAGAATAGCCATGCCCTTTAACAGGTAGCTCAAGCACCAGGCATTCTGATGTGGCATGGGGGTGTGACTACCATTTCCTGTCATAAGATATTTCCTGGTTTCCTATATACAGTAAGTTCAACAAACAATCTAGTTACAGGTTTGCATTTAGATATATACAGATATACAGTATATGGATGAGTATCTCAGTATCTTGCCAGATCTTTACAGATAAACTGGCAAGCAAATAAATTTTTCATGCCTGATGTATTTCTATAGATACACATATATTTAAATACGCTTTGCTCCTTTGGCATGACAAATGAAAGGCTGGATGTCAACATAAAGCAAGGGATATTTACCCATTTTGAAGATGAAGAGCATGACCAAATGTGTTCAAAAACCAACTATAGCAGAAAGAGGGGTTTCTGAAGTTGAAAATATCAATTTACTTATCAAGGATGCATTCCTCCTGCAGCCTGATATACGATTTCTCCCTGAAGTCATTCATCCGTGATGCTACAATAGAATTTGAAAACAGCCTGGGTTGAAGAGCACCAAACCGTGCACAGAGACTTTATTGCAAAAGGCACAACACACAACTAAACATCAGAAGTCACTGCGGCATGCAGAATAGGAATTCTCTGAAACTCTGTAGCACAAATGATGATAAAGTACTCTGCAAGATAATATACATTAGAAATGATCACAAGTGGAAGTATGGAAATTGTTTTACAGAATTGAAAGAAATCTGAGAAGGTACAATATATCTCAGTGATATCATTATGTGTTAGGAAGGTATGTACTGTATGAAAGTAATGACAGCAAGCATTAGATGAAATGTACAAAATGCCATGCTATGTTGTATTTTTTAGATGTGTTGCCTTCATGAAGGATTGGGAAACTACATAAGTCTAATTTAAATCGACAGCCAATTTTCCTATGGCTTCAGCATTATTATTTTGTCGGTCCTTGTGCCTTAGATGGTAAGGGGGAGAAGTGATAGTTGAAACAGCCATTTTGTTACACAAACCATGCAGGTAGATACAACTATAAATATGTAGTATAAAGGCAATAGATACTAGGTTTAAATGTGAGTTCTTGGACAGAAGAGCTAATAAAACAAGAGGTTCATAATAAATGCCATAGAATTTGATCCATTTGGAACACCGGAAGGATATTTATAAATGGACTGTCTGGGGTATCCTGGCCAGGGGGGCCAAATATGGGCATGACCATATTTGGTCAATGATGTCACCAAGCATCCACGGCCAATTTCTTGACATACAGCGGTCAATGGAGATCTGTCATTTGCGACGGGAGCAGCAGTTGGGTGAGCATGGCGGGTCATCTTCTCTGCAGTTCTTAATAACTGATGTGGCTCTACATCGCTGCATGAAGTTTTGATTTGTATCAGAGCACATTGTATACATTTTTATTCAAATACAGATTTTTTTTTAATAGGTGGGTGTTTTTCTTTACGTCTCACTTTTTTGTATGTAAATAACCCATACGCACCTGTGGAGAGGTTGGATATCTGTGGTCCCTTATTCTAGTGGCTCCCAGATTCTGATAATCCCCCCCCACGCAGTCCCCCACATCACTTTTGGAGGACAGGATATGGGGATGAGGCCTTTGTTGGGACAAGATGCCTTGAAGAGGTGGATGCTTTGCCACTTCCAATTGCAAGGTACACTCCCAATGTTAAGGGCATCTGGTATGGTTCAGGAAGGGGGTGGGGCACTTTCTGCATCCCCTAACCACCCAGACTACATGCCAGGATTTTATGAGACCCTTATCTATACATGCACCCTGGGTGGCCAGCAAAAAGGGGGGGGGGGCATGCACCTCCCCGTCTTGAACCATACCAGGTCACATGTCTTCAACATGGGAGAGGGTCTTACAGTGCCATGCAATGTTGAGAGGACAAAGGCCTCATCCTCACATCCTGTACCACAAAAGTTAGGGGACAATAATGCAGAACCTACAGCATAGCTACGGAGAAACTGTCAGTTTCTGGAATGGGGATTTGAAATGAGGGTCAAGACAATTTTTAATTAGAGGGTAATCAGGTATGGTTTTATAGTGGTCCTACTTTAAACTGCACAAAGAGTACAATGTTTAGTGAGATAAACACCATTGCGTCTTTTACAATAAATAACAAGAGAATATGCAATTTTGCTGTAAATTACCTGTTTGTTTGTATTGTTTACAGAAGAAAATAATATTGCATGGTTTACAAATCCTTTGGAATTAATAAAGACATTCTGATCAGCTGATGTATTAAAAGCAAAAGGTTCAGCCATTTTGGACCACTAAAATTAAATTCTGGATTCATAACAAAGAAAGAGTGCCACAGGATGCCGGCATGCAGATCTGCAATTCTGCGTTCACTCTGACTTTGCTTGCTACATGCTTGGTCTCAGAACGTTTTGAAGCCTATGGCAGACAGGCAACTAGCATTTTTAGAAAGCCAGCAATAGCTGCCCTTGCATTTTTCTCATAACAGATTTACTTACAAGATCAAATACGGCATATTTTCATTAATGTCTTCTTAATCTACTAGCCTTACTTTGAACACAGCAGTACTGCTTCAGCTAATTGCTTTCATTTATATCTGTAGTCTGTGCCACACAAATGTGTTGTATTAATCCACAAATTCCCTTTTAAGTCATCTTTATCTGTGTTCCTTTGATGTAAACAGGCAGCCTGCAGCTATCTTGCTACTACATTGTAAGTAGAAATGTCATTATACTCGGCCCCACAGTATGAAGACATGCTTGTACATCTAGCACATGTAATTTAACTTACATTTTTAACTTACATTTATTCAGTATTCCTATACCCATTGACATTACTCTATACATAGGTGTGAATGGGCCCTTAGTTGTAATTAGATCTAGTCATTTTCAAACAGATCAGGCATGGATCATAAGTCTGTGAGGCACCTGCAAACACGACAGGCCAAGCTTCATCATGGGGAACAGTGATTGGAAAGGTTAGAAAACCATGTATTATAGCTAAAGTTTTCCCCTAGATAGGTTAGTGCCAGAGGTGTCTGCAGTGCACCTCCTTTTCCTGCTTTATAGGTCTAAATATGAATGGTCATTCAATGTGACTGTGTTTAGCAATGAACTGCACACATAAATTACATAGAAGTGGGGTTGGATTTTGCTGGTACTTATTTTCGCTCTCAAGTGTCTATGGCCATCTTGAATGTAAGTGTATGATCTCACTAGCAGAGCCTGTAATGGCTGTGGCCCTTCTCCTTTGTGTTGTATTAATCACCTACAGTGCAGAGAAAATAAGCTTTGCAGATTATAGAACTCCAGCTGTCACTCAGCAGGGGGCATGTTGGACCACTGCCGAGAAAACACAGCATCCTTTTTTGCTTCCTGGGGGGACAGGAGTTTGGACTGGCACTGGGGCTCTATTATAATGAAGACATGAATAAGACATTTATAAATCATAGCCCCATTTGAAATAAATGTATTTTTGCCAATTGTTCAAGTTAGGCGTTACGGTCCTCATCCAATCCAGAAAAGAATTAAGAGGAGCTTTGGTATCTGGACTGAAATGCAAATGCCATTAACAGAGATGCAATACAGTCAATACAAATGTAAACCCCCCTTCCCCCCACAGTCCTACAAATAATAATTTAGCTCCAAGCCCCAGTCCTACTTCCACTTGTTAACCACTTGTATAATACAAAAGAGAAGAGCTCACAAACACCTTACTATCACACCTACAGGAGCTTGTTTGGCATTCCATTTCAAAATCATGGGTATTAATATGGAATTGCTAGCACCAAAGGGGTGATCACAGCCTCCAGTCTGGGAGGAATTTCCACAAGATTTTAGAGTGCGAGGATTTGTGCCCATTCAGCCAAATGAGCTTTGCGATACCATTAGTTTTGGATGAGAAGATCTGGCTTGTAATCTGTGTTGGGTTGGGGTCTTAGCTCTGTGCAGACTTTCACGAGTTTCTGTATACCAAATTTGCCAAACCATGCCTTTATCGACCTGGCTTTGTGCACAGGGGCACAGTCAAGGTAGAAGTGCAAAGTTTTCTAAAATTCTCTTTGTATGCTGTGGCGTAACCAGTGTTCTTCACTGGAAACACCTGAACTTCATTCATTTGGTGGGGGTTACTATATAATTTTGGTTATGCTATCTGATCAATATTAAGCGCTGTGCAAACTGTTGGCGCTATGTAAATCCTGTATAATAATAATAATAATAAGGATCACAAATCACTGATCAACTGGTAAATGCCAAACTAATTACCAACATGACACAAATTCATTCCCATCATTAAACAACAAATGTTATTAGTGTGAATGGTCATACAAAATGGTGGGCACGGGATCTTTTATGGAAAAATCTGATACACACATAGCACATATTATCAGAATGACAGACTATTTTTGAGAAAATCCTTTAAATTTCCAATAACTGAATTTGAAGTTAGTTTTTACTGTGTTATGACGTTACTATTATTGACATGTAATTTAGTCAAATGGGACACATTTCATCCCATCTACACCTTGCCTAATTAGGGTTGAAACAATTAAGATCTGGCATTTCATTATTTCATTTTTATAAAGTATACAAAATCGTGTCTTCACAAAGAACTATAGCCATAGCAAGAAGCCCAGTAAATGTGGAACACAGAACTGTCAAAAAAGCAAGTCAAGTCTTGCTTTTAATTCTGTGCCATGAACCTTTTTCGAGTTCCGTCCTAGACACATTTATCAGTGCTGGCCACAAGGTGTAATGCTGAGCTGCTTCAGCACACCAGCATAATAAGATGTGTGACTCCAAGTAGGAACTGTTGGTGCAAGAACTTCGAAATGTAATTTTAGTGGTATGCTAAAGTTATAGAATGCTTAAAGTTACTGTGCACTGCATTACAGAGATATGCAACAAAAATAGCATGGTTGCCAAGTGACCCTAATTTCCCTAATAGCCCAACATTTGTCTTTCTGTCTTTCTTCATGTTTTTCTGAGAACCTTTCTGCTAGTTGATTTGTTTAACATTTGCCACTCTTTTTTTGCTGGTTAGATTTATTATATTTAAATGTGTAATGTACAGTAAGATTTTAAGCTGAACTCCAGACAAATACAAAAGTACACCATTTACTGCAGTTATGTATTTATGAAACATTATTAAAGATATTTTTTAATTTTAAATATAAATACCTAAATCTGTCTTTATATCAGCTTTTGTAATCCCCTCTGCAGTATAACACAGACTGGGAGCCTGTTGTCTTTGTTTTATGCACACGTGGTGACATAGAATAGGCTTTAATATACAGCCACAGACTGGTGCAGGGAGGTGACCAAGCCAGGGACGTGCGGTCAAGGGAGGCATAGCCTAACCTAATATTATGGAGTAAAATGCTGTCAGCTTCACGTCTGAAGATGACAGCTTTTTCTACATTCAGATCAGCTTGTAACAGATTACACATCAGGGAAAGCCTCCCCGCTGTGTAACCTGTCATGGATGGAGCGCTGCATCCCGCTTTTGACAGCTAAGTTAGAATGCACAGCAGCAGGCTTCCCCACTGCTTGTGTAACCTAAAATAGTGAGGCAAGAGCTGCAACAGCCTCTACTCTGTGTTAGAGGCTTGAGCTCTGTGCATGGCTTGGACCAATGGCACAGCGCCATTGGTCCAGGCTGTCCAATCAAAATAAAGAAACAAAAACCCACTGAGGACAGCGATCTCGATGCCTCACCAGTGACGAGCAAGTGAGTGACAGGGAGGCTCCTCCCTGTCTCCTCCCTTCCTCCTCCCTCCCTCCTCTACACAAAGCTTGGTAAACAGGTTGGGGGGCAGGGCATAAGGGGGCTGGGGGCGGGGCTGGGGCGGGCAGGGAGAATGCCTCACCCAGCAGGGAAGGTACCACACGTCGCTGGACCACGCTGTATTGTTTAACTGTAGTCAGGAAAAGTCAGGTCACCAAACTGGCTGTTATGTCTAATAGGGCTATGTAAATCTTATGGACAAAACTGCAAACCCTTTAAGATGTAAAACAGCTCCCTATTTTAATTTTGTATTTAGCTGCGTGAGGTCGTGCGTGCGTGCGTAGGTCATGACACAAAGGCAGTCATGGAAGTAACACTGTAACGCACGGGCCGAGGAGGTTGAGGTAGGATCGCAGCTGCGGAATTTGGCTTGAACCTGAGCGTGAGGATATGGCTCAGATCGAGGGTTCTCGTTATCACTCTGTATGTGAGGGAGTGATGTTGTAACCCTCTAGCACATCATACGCCAATCCATATCGAATGGGGGGTTGGAGTTCCGCTATAGGTATGCTCAGGAGTACCCCTGGGAGGCTATATCCTGATCCAGCGGCCTCTAGTTATCATCAATCGTAAGAGTTATTGCAGTCACCTTAACCCCACACTCTCCACAGAGATCACAGGTATATGGTTTACAAGAGGAGCGGAGCAATAATGGTAGCATACAGTTTTGGGAATGAAGTAGCAGATTACTGATCTGTGGTTACATTAATAGCACTACTGAGTATTTGCTGACACTTCCTATGGAGTAGCCACTAGGGCAGGGTACTTGCGATTTGAAGGATGGTTCTACAGTCCATTAACCTCTCCAGGGACTCTAGCAGTATTGTCCTGTCAGTTCCAGAGAGAGATCTGTCCCACTTGCAGCCAGAGGAGAGCAGGAGGAATCGCTGTGAATCCCACGGTAGTGGAGGAAGTTTGGCAGAGGAGAGCGGCAGGCTGGAGACGAGGTGTGCGGGTTCCTGTGTCCACTATTCGGCAAGTTGCACTGGCTCGACGGTCGCAACACTAGAACGCCGAGCCATTGCAACTGGCGTCATTATGAGGAGGGGGATCGAGAGGGGGAGGAGCCGAGCGTGCCGTGCGCCGCCTCGGCGTCCTCGTGACGTCACGCCGCTGGGTGAAGAGGCCGGCCCGAAGCGCCGGACCCGGGATACACTATGACAAACACTGTTTATGGTGGATGGAAAAAAGATTCCCACTGATGCAGAGGCAGAAGCACTCTTCGAATAGTGTGAATGCTGTAGAGCGTAGATGGTCCAAAATATTCTAAGTCCGATAATATTCCTAAGAAGGTGAGATTTATTATAGTTAACCACAACAACCTACTGCGCATTTGCATCTACCAATATCTTGGTTATTCGCAACCTCGGCAGATGCAAGTCTTTTCTATATTTTTGATTTTTTTTATAAAAATCGCCATATGAGGAAACTACTACACCATAACGGCCCGCTGTGTCTCTCTTTTCTCTCACCCTTTTGATTATATACCTTTGGATTTCACTTGTCCTTAGGAAACACCACAACATTCATATGGACGTAACCCCAGTTTCTCTGATGGTGAGAAAGGACTTGGGCAGGCCATGTAATCCTAGGACAGAGTTTCCATCTTCATCTCCTGGTTGAACATGGGTCCAGGAAGTGTTCCTTCAGGGACCTCCAGATATTCTGGAAGAATGTGAGGGACACAAACACTGGTAATCAGCAAGGAAGTTGATCAACTAGCTATAATTACATTATTGATGTTGAAGTGAGTTCTGGGTCTGAAGATAAATATGTTATGCTGTTTTACATATTAGAAGTCTTTAGTACAAGCAGGGCTGGATTTTCCACAAGACCTACCAAGGCCCGACCTCGGGGCAGCACGGAGTAGAGGGGCAGCAGGGGTGTGCAATTCCTATCTCCCGACGCCCAGGACATGCAGTTCCGGGCCTTGGGCGATTAATAGTTTCCTACATTTAGCCCTGCTTTGGGCAAGCAAGGCTAAATGTAGAGTGGAGAAACTGCCGCTTGTTTTGTACAGGTGATCTCCGTGATGTCGCCGAGATCACTTGTATGCAGCCTGTATAAAGGGGGGCGCATTGAGGAACGTGGCATTGGGGCAGCAGACAGAGTAAGTCCAGCCCTGAGTACAAGTTCATAAGCATGCAGATTAGTGAAATTTTTTTTACAGCAGTGCTAATGAAAAAATCTCATAGATTTGGTATGAAGATCCAGCATAAGGATAGCCACACCAAAAAAGGCAAATGCCCCCTGGTTCTATGTCCCAGATAGAGAGGACTGTACAGCTCTAGGAAGTTTTGAGAGGCCTCCTGAATTTAGCTTCAAGACTCGAGGATAAAAACTTTGTGTCTGCAGAATAATGCGACACCCCACTTAGAGAACCCAGTAAGTGCTACTGTACATAGATTGAGTGCAGTGGCTGATTTTGAGGGTCTAGAACAGGGGTAGCCAAACTCCGGCCCTCCAGCTGTGGTGAAACTACAAATCCCATGATGCATCTGTCTCCGGGAGTCATGTCTGTGGCTGTGAGAATCTTGCAATGCCTCATGGGATTTGTAGTTCCACCACAGCTGGAGGGCCGGAGTTTGGTTACCCCTGGTCTAGAAGCTCCCAGGGCTGACAGTGGTCTAAGACAGTTATAGGTGTGTTTCCCCCTTCACTTTACATGTGCCCTCCAGACTTGATATTGAAGGTCTCCCACTGTCACCTGGATCTTACATGCTTGCCTTGAGTTCAGCTTTAAAAAACTACAATAATGTTGTTATTTAGTGTAACAAAGATGTAATCATTAGGACTTATTATTTTAAAATGTTGGCAAACAAGCAGGTCAAGTTATAAATGTGTTTAGCCTAAACTAGCCATCCCAAGAACTTTCCAACTGGAAATCAGACTTCAGCCATTAAAGCTGTTTATTATTAGGCATGGCAGATGCCTTCAGTTGTCAGAATAGCTTATTAAGAAACAGTTATATAAATAACCTTACTAATCTACAAGCTTACCAGGCTATAAGCATAGTCATACTATTTGCATTATAGTCATAACATAGTCACACATACAATTGCTTGCTATTATGCTATGATTATATATTGAAAACAAATTCCATACTTTTATGTTTGAAATTTTTTTTTTTTTGGTATCACACCTGGAACCATTATTTAGAAGAAGGAAACAGATCCCTACTTGAAGATGTGTACATTGATAAAGATAACATATATCTTTTCAGGATTCTGATTAGTCAGCAACCTTCATCACATGACAGCTTTTGAAGCAGATGTAGTATACTGTACATTAGACGTGTGCATTCGGATTTGGACAAACTTGCTGAATAATGAAATTCCATTGATTTGGTAGTTCGTCCGAATCCGAAATTATTGTATTCCCAAATATACAAAAAATATAATTGGGCATATATTTGTTTTGTATGGGCACCGACATCTCGCTGTGTCCAAGATGGTGGCGCCTAGACATGTGTACTGCAAAAGAAAAATCGTTTTCTGACGAAACAAATGAAAACGAAAAACGTTTCCATTCGTTTTAGAAAACACATTTTTCTGCTGTTTCGGAGGCAATGAGCCTCCGAATCTGAAACTGCACGCTGAGAATGCAGGACGAGTGGCGGCCATGTTGGCCGCCGACACGTTCTACGCTGCCATCTTTGAGTGTATTTTGGTATAGTTTGGGCGCCACCATCTTGGTGTACACCAATATATACTCAAAGAAGGCGCGCGCCTGTGCTGAACGCACTGGCAGCCAACATGGCCAACGGAAACAAATTTATGTATGCCCGAATATAGTTTTATTATATTCGGGCATATAATAAATTCGGTATTTCGGATTCGGACGAACCGTTAATCAACTGAATTTCATTGATTTGCAGGTTCGTCCGAATGCGCATATTTAGTGGCGCCTATACATGTGTATGACGTCACCCGACACTGGCGTCAGGTGATGTCATGTGCCCTGCCTCCAAGATGTCAGCACGCATGCGCAGAACATGCCGGTGGCCAATACCAGTGGCTGCACTTTAACAAAAAAAAAATGGTGTGCCTTTGGATTCGCAGGTTTGTTGCCTCCAAATCTGAAACAGCATAATTATTTGTTTCATAAAATGAAACAAATGACATTTTTTTTTTCCTCTTCATTCATTTCATCCTAAACTAATTTTTATGCTGTGCCCATGTCTACTGTACATATACAGGAAGTTCTGAAGACACAAGGCACCAATAACTCTTATACTGTACTTTGCCACGTTTTTCTGCCTTGTTCAAGACATGTCTAAAGTAACTATGGCTGCAGTGGTCCTTTTAGGGAAACTGGTACCGAGAGATATATAGAAGCCATCATTGCTGACCTTTTACTAAGGCGGCTAGTTGCTTGGTGTCTCTGGGTTTAATACTTGAACTGCAAGAAGCATGCAGAGAGAAAAGTCAGAGTGAATTCATAACTCAAGCTTAGCAACCGAGAAGGTACTGAAGTCACTGAATCAGCTTGACAACCTGGAACCTAGTATTTTTAGGACAGGTCAACTATGGTATCCTCAATAACTCTTCAGCATAGGTTTCATTTAGAGGAATCATAAAGGTGATACACATTTTTATCTATCAAAGGATGCCAGTATAATGCCAGGTGTGGATAAAGAGTATAACAGAGCTCTGGTAGAAACAGGAAATCATTCTTTAATGGATGTATGTGAAGGTGTCTGGTCATGGTATACGAGTATCTAGTTGTAATTGTTTATATTCAGCTTGACTTGTGTAATGCTGAAGACATTTTGCCGCTTATCCAAAGAGCTTTGTTAGTTAAAACTGAGGAAGCTACTTAGATTAGTGGTAAAACTTTAACATTATACAACTAGTCCAGTTAAATGGGTCTAACTGCTAGCTATTTTTTCTATGATATATAATGCATTCTGCCAAATGGTTCGGATCCAGAGAGAAAAAAAAGAATTCTTCTAAATTGAAAATGACAATATGTCATCTGATTCCAAAGCAGCACACTGGTACCCTCTGTGTGACTTCCTTTATCTCACATAACATCTTGCTACTGCTTCTCTTCTTTTTCTTGTGACTACGTTAACCTTGTATTATTGCAGACAAGAATGCTAACATGAGGCAAACTTAGTGAGTGACAGGTGTGGATTACAGAGCAAGCACAGTAAAAGTAGGCACTAATAGTTGAGACATATGCTAGCCATACACGGCTATATTTCTCTCATTCAGCCCGCTTAACAGAATGGATGGAGGAACATCCAGTGCCAGTGATTATATTTAGGCAGCAGCAGCACCTGTGGCTGCCTGGATACCTGAACAGTGCCTACATCTGATACAATGCAGTCACTGGTTGGTTGATGCTACTGGTGCCACCCATAACTTAACTATAGGCCAGTTTAGCATAAATAAAACAAAATTCATCTATTGACAGCTTTAGTCCTTTGTTAAAGTGAACCTAGTCTAAAAATACACAAAGCAACAGTAGTACTGAAGTGTAGGTGCTTTGCGGTGCCAGCCAGTACTTGTTTAAGTCTACAATTTGATATACACTATATTACCAAAAGTATTGGGACGCTTGCCTTTACACGCAAATTAACTTTAATGGCATCCCAGTCTTAGTCCGTAGTGTTCAATATTGAGCTGGCCCACCCTTTGCCACAATAACAGCTTCAACTCTTCTGGGAAGGCTGTCCACTGGAACTAAGGGGCCAAGCCCAACCCCTGAAAAACAACCCCACACCATAATCCCCCTCCACCAAACTCTACACTTGGCAAAATGCTGTCAGGCAAGTATCGTTCTCCTGGCAACCGGCATACCCAGACACATCCATTGGATTGCCAGACAGAGAATCGTGATTCGTCACTCCAGAGAACACATCTCCACTTCTCTAGAGTCCAGTGGCGGCGTGCTTTACACCACTGCATCCAACACTTTGCATTGCACTTGGTGATGTAAGGCTTGGATGCAGCTGCTTGGCCATGGAAACCCATTCCATGAAGCTCTCTACGCACTGTTGTTGTGCCAATCTGAAGTACACGAAGTTTAGAGGTCCATAGCTATTGACTCTGCAGACAGTTGGTGACTTCTGCGCACTGCGTGCTGCAGCATGCGCTGACCCCGCTCTGTCATTTTACGTGGCCTACCACTTCATAGCTGAGTTGCTGTTGTTCCCAGTTGCTTCCACTTTGTTATAATACCACTAACAGTTGACTGCAGAATATTTAGTAGCAAGGAAATTTCACGGAACACCTGAAGCCATTGATTTGGAGGGGTGTCCCAATACTATGGTAATATAGTGTATCTAACCCTATCTGTCCTTTGGATCACAGGCCAAAGCGCTTAAGAGGCCCTTGACTTTGTTTTAAGTTGAATTTGAGCCATTAATCAATGGTCAAATCCCAGAAAGGTTTCTGCCCATTAAGGGCCCATTCACACCGTGGCGTTGCATGCATTGGTGTGCTGTGTTGCCATTTTTTTAACGGCACCCGATGCACCGCAACAATGCACCTGCATTGAGGCACACCACAATGCAGGGTAATGCACGTTGTGGTGTACTGTATCAGAAGAAATAGGTATGTGTTCCTGTCCACTCTGGTGCCTTGACAGCCCATTCAAAATTAATAGGTTGCCTTAACGCAATGCGAACAAACAGGGGTGCAGTAACGCAAAGCACCAAAGTGGACAGGTGCGAATAGGCGCTAAGGAGGGTGTGAAGCTTAATCACAGCTCAGAGAAAAGTCAAGGCCCTGTGCACAACCAGACCCTAAGATCTAGTTGTCTCCATAAGGACATAGGGATCAATCAAAAACCTAGCACAGTTACCTGCAAGGTGCCTGCATTTAAACACTGTTGTCACCTTAGGAACTTTGCAGGCTAGGTCAGGTTAATTTGAACCCTAACAATAACCCTTAGCAGTCCACAGATTACTATTATAGTCATTATACTCAACCATAGCTTTTGAGACCAAAATGCATTCAGTTTTACCCCTTTATTTAGTTTCCAAGCGAAAGAGAATTTACAAGCAGTTTTGCTTGTATTTTACTGAGCAAGATTTTACAGAAATAAAAGATACTTATACTCTTGTGGATACAGTAGTGCAGCTGAGCCAAATCTGAGACTGGGGGGTTTGTTCCACATGATGTTCATTGTAGTAAAATAGGCAAACAACAAATAGAATGAAATTCCATAAGATTTGTCCGCAGTTTTACCTATCTACCAAACGTGAAATCCTGTTTTTTCCTGGCCATATCCATGGCAGCGCTGGGCAAATGGGTTTAGATCCAATTACCCATTTGTCAGCGCTGCCATGGAGTATAACCAGGAAAAGAAAATTACGGTAAGTATGATTACATTTTCCGTTTTCCTGGCCATATCCATGGCAGCGCTGACAAATGCGTAATTGGATCTAAACCCATTTGCCCAGCGCTGCCATGGAGTATAACCAGGAAAAGAAAATTACGGTAAGTATGATTAAATTTTGCGTTATAATTACTACCATGATTGAAACTATTCATACCTTTTTTAAAACTGTGTGCACGGTCACTGACATTCTGCATAATTCAAATATACTTGAGTATGTCAGTCCAACACAGACACTTTTTTTTGTACTTAACTGTTTTGTGACAAACGATCACTGGGCCCTAAGAAAGAACTAGGAAAGTGTGCTTTATATCTTGTAAAAGCAATGAACTGAGACATAAGTATATATAGCTGACTGTGGAAAATGTTTAACTTTCATCTTAGTATAGATTGCATTATAAAATTTTAAATGTGGACACTAAATAACAAACTGATCTATAAAAGAAATTAGAGTTTGTATGCTACAGTGGTCCTTATTTCACCTTAAATGCAATACTCCTATAGTAAATAGGAAAATCGGGTTTTCAAAGAAAGACACTTCAGAGGAATTATTTGTGATAGAATCACTGTTTGTTTTAAGGTCCAATTAAAGCATAACTTTACCTACAATACACAAGTCAAATCATCCTTTAATGTTTTCTTTATTGCAGTAATTGAAGCCTAAAATCCTTTCTAAAGTTTACATCAAACGAAACGTCTATAAAATTTATTTTGAACAGTTACAGGTGGATTACCTATGAAGAGCTATGAAACCAGATGTTTTACAAACTTCAATCACATAGAAATGGTTGGAGAGACACAATCTTATTGTCACATGTACACATGTACACCTGTATAACAGGTATTTAGTCATGAACTAGCCCTTTTTACATTCTTCTTTTCAAGATTAATCATGCAGTATATTGACACTAAACTGTGTCCTGTCCTGTAACTAGTAAACTTTGTGTCCTGAAAAAAATAAAAATAAATTAAAAGTGAGACAAACAGAAATTGAAAGGGTTTCTCCAAGAAGGTGGCTGATTACCTACTTGCATCCTATAGCCCTAATATCACTATTTCTTATTCAGAAGACTGTAGTACACCCAGTGAAGTGCAGGAGTCTCCATATTAAACCAATATGTTTTATGGTCACACTTTAATGGCATATTTTACTAGTTAGAGCGTCTATAAGTGAGATCTATAATTGCAGTCTTCTATCCTGGGGAGCCCAAACATGCCATGATTACATCTTGATAAGTTCCAAAGATGTTCTCACCGCACTCCTTACTGGTATGCCCCTTACAGTGGGTGCTGCAGTGATTGTGGATGGCGCCACTTCAAATCCAAGTAGCAAAGTATATCACCAGCACACCAGAGTAAAATCTTCAACGAGTGGCCATTTAAATGATGTACACACATCTCGTCATAAAGCAACTTTTCGGGGCCACTCAAGGTCTCTTCATCATGCATTTTGGCCTGACTTAGTTAAGGAAGTCAATAGTGACGAAATGCATCAGGTGAGCGGATCTATGCGAGCGTTACAATCATAGAGACAGGAGCTCCAGTGGACACAATCCATGTGCAATTGCCTTATTTTAATTGTAAGTGCATTTTAATCGCTTTAAATAAATTTATTCTGACATACTACACTATGGGAAGCCTTTGTTTCTCTCTCTGAGCACAAGAGAAGGTGATAGATGGAGGAATAGTTTTACACGATTTTGGAAAGATAAGCCAGAGTTGGGAGGAATCTACCTCAATTTATTGTCGGATTAAAAACAAAGGAGAGGATTTGGTTCTATATATCAACAAAGCGCTAATTGTTCATCTGAAATATGGTGAGCAATAGGAGTCGGTGAGTGCAGCCAGATATTATCTTTGAGCACGGTGGAGACTGGAGAGCACTGATTCACTAATTGTTTTTGCATTCACGGACGTGGTGTTGATTATAAAAGCAGGAAGATATATCCTCACATATTTCAAGGACTTTATTGTATCCAGAAGTAATGGACTTCACATGTGGTTATGTAGATTAAGAGGGAGTTATACATCACTTGTGAGATTTAACACAGGATTTTCTATATGTACTCATTTTATGAGATGTACTAGCACGTTTTTTGGGGGGGTTTTTTCTCCCATGTTTATTATGGTTTATAGTGTCTAGACCATTAGACCTAGAGTTTTTCTTACTATCATCAGCACAGGCATTGTGCAACACAGGTGTTGTGTATGACACAAAATTGTGTATCACTTTGTGACAATTTCACATTTTACACTATTTGTTTTTACATTTTAGGCATATAATTTTTGAGTTTGAAGCACAGTGCTATTTTCTTTTTTCTTAGTTAATATTAACCTTTGTCTGTTAACTGGTCTGGAACTGCTGAGTCACATGCCTGGTTGCTTGTCTGTCCTGAGATTTTTTTAGTAGCTGACGTGCCTTCATTTTTTTTTTTTTTGCAGCCTGTTGCTCCTGTTACTCCAAAGCAAGTTGGTTCAAACACACACTCTTACACAGCTATATTTATAATGACAGCCCTAGTAGTAGTAGTCTCCTGGGGAATGGTAGAGTTCCATTGAAACTTTTCTTTGACCTGGATGTAGTCGCTGCAACTCCAGGTGTGTTAGTGTACCTGGGTCGGGTAAGAAGTGCCCTGGAAAGACATAGGTGGCTGTTAATGTGCAGAGCAGGTCCTAGCGACCTAACAGTCCACCCATGGAGCATCTTAGCATGTTGAAACACCCGCATCAGGGTTCCTGTGTTGTTTAAATTTATGGGCTTGGTGAATTAAGTACTATGTGTCTCCATGAATATGGTCAGAAAGGTACCCAGCTTGATGCTATATATGTATATGCTATATTTTGTTTAGCTGAGGCTTGTTGGAGCCACTTTTTAAAGAATCTAGAACACCTGCTGGTTGCAATGTGGTGCTAATGTTATATACATACACACACACACACACACACACACACACACACACACACCTGTGAAAAAGATTTTGGTGTGCTGTAAAGTAAGAATTCTTTCAAAAATATTTATTTGTATTGTTTATTTTTATCAATTTACAAAGTGCAAAGTGAGTGAACAGAAGACAAATCTAAATCAAATCAATATTTGGTGTGGCTACCATTTGCCTTTAAAACAGCATCAATTCTTATAACTGCACAATGTCAGGGGCTTTGTAGGATTAGAGTCAGGTGTAAGATTATGCCAAGCAGGTGCTAATGATCATCAATTTCATATGTATGTAGGTTGAAGCACAATCATTAACTAAAACAACCGTGTAGGAGGCTTAAAACTGGGTGAGGAACACCTGCCAAAAACGTACACAGTACTGTATACACATACATACATACATACACACACTATATATTAGTTTAAATAATAAGCAATAAAAGTTAAACAATCATAAAAAAATGAAATAATATAAATTAATTTGACACTTTAGACCGGGTCAGCCTTGAGATTTTGCATACTTTTAAAGGGTGCCATGATTGAAAAATGTTTAGAAATGCTGACTTATGCAG
Organism: Nanorana parkeri; assembly: GCF_000935625.1. Taxonomy (NCBI): domain Eukaryota; kingdom Metazoa; phylum Chordata; class Amphibia; order Anura; family Dicroglossidae; genus Nanorana; species Nanorana parkeri. Next base: position 2,495,935 of record NW_017306319.1, on the reverse strand, counting down.
TATATATTAGACCTAGAGTGGACATGCTCTCACTTTAACATTAGTGATATGAAAAAGGGACTGACCCTTAAAGGAGAACTAGGAGGCAATGAAAATCACTCATAGTTCGAGCCGACGTGTGACAACAAATTTGTCCCACGTCCGCTCAATAGATCAATAGAAGTGAGCGAACACATACTGTCTCTCGCTCACTTCTCGATCCTGTGCCTGCAGAGAGCCGTGACTGTCACTCACAGCTCCCTGCAGGGATTCCCCCCTCCCCTGTCCGATCCTCCAGCGCTGACTCACACAGTATTGTCGGGATCTGTGCCGGATGCGGCGTCTCAGTATACCGCGAGCCATACTGAGCTTTGGGTGACGTGAGGACGCTAGTTTGTGTCCTCCCGTTACCCTTAGGAGAACTATGCGGAAAAGCACTGACCCCATAGTTCTCCTTTAACTATACGCTTTATAGGCAGTCAGGGAATGCTACAGTGATTTCATTATACTCATTAGTATGTTAAACATGTGTTGCATTCTATGTGTTACTAGTATATTTGAAAAAAAAAGGATAATAGTTTTTTCTGTGCTTTACAGACCAAAAGGTCATGTGGAATTTTATATTCCTTTACAGCATTTCAAGTAAAAGGGTTTGTGCTTTTTGGGGGTCTTTTTTGCAGCTCACCATGACTTGACTGGTTCTCCAGAAAAAAAAGAGAGTTATGACTGCTGGAAATGCAACAGCACATGCTGATATGTACTCATTAGAATATCAACAATACAAAGTACTGATATACTGTTATGTCTTGTTGTACAAAGATTTTTATTTAAAAAAAAGAATTTCAGAGAACATCAAAAATAAAACATAGAGGTTCAAATGAGATACTGTCAAGGATGAACAGTATCAGTATGTAGTCACATAAAACGCCTAAAACAGTAAATCAAATGAAATGAGCTAGCAGAGGCAGAAGTAAAGAATCATCCAGAGTACATATAACTCTAGGAATATTATTACCAATATCCCACGACAGTCTTAAGACGTTAGCGGGCACATCAAAAAAGAGACCAATGACTATGTGCAGTACAAACGACCCATGGTGTGGGCTGTAACTACCAGTGAAAACCCCAGTAAGGAGAACCAAAAAAGGAATGAGGAAAGGAAGAAAGAACAAAAAGAAAGGTTGCATGAAAGTCAAGAGGGACCACGTCACATCCAGGAAGATAACTGCCATGAGAAAGTAATAAGGCACGGTCTAGATCCAATGGATAGACATAATCCAAACAAGGAGACCAAGTTTTCTGAAAAGATGAATAGGAATTGTGCAAAATAGCTGTGAGCTTCTCATGTACCATGATACCCATGACTTGTTGCTTAACCTCTGAAATATGTTGTGTCATTTGTTTCCAAGACTTGGCAATAGTCTGTTGAGTTACCAAAAAGATAAAGGTCGCCAATTTCCTATCCCTCTTAGAAAGGCATGTGATCAGCCTGTCCAATAGGGCCTCCAGAGGATTGCGAACAAAAGAGTGGTTGAAAATCGTTCTCAACAGATTATAGACCCTCATCCACAGTCTCTGCACCTTTGGGCACTGCCACCAGATATAAAATAGTGTGCCCCGAGCCACACAACCCCAAAAACAATGAGGAGATGTCGCGGGAACAAACTTTGATATCCTGTCAGGGATCATGTATCAACGGAACAGGACCTTATGAGCATTTTCCTGAGCCAGGACGTTTGGTGAGCACGTTGCAGCAGCAAGCCATATCTTGTCCCAAGCGTGGGGATCTAAGGATTTACCTAGGTCCCTTTCCCAGGCCAGCATATAGGGAAGTTTGCTCTCCCCTAACGAGGGCACTAATGCGGCACGTAAAAGAGAAATGAAACCTGCAGAATTTGTAGGTATCTAAAGTTCTCTACAAGAGGGATGCGCCAGTGGGTGTGGAGATATTGGAATTATTTAATTCCATACAAGGACAACAGATCATGGTTATTAAAAAGGGGCCCCTTAAGCGCAAAATGGAGTCTTGAATAAAAGGGAAGGAGGGGGAGGAGTCCACAATAAGTTGTGGATAGGAAGAGGGGTGCATTCAACAATGTCCTTTGAGCCAGAGCCATGGTAAAATGAAGAAGAACTAGCGGGGCGATCTGGGGTGCGATATAATACTTCTCCAAGTGAGAGACACATAAAGCGAGCTTTCTCTGTTCTATACGCATTATATAGCTTGTGATGTGAACAGGGAGAACTCTGAAAAAATAAAGAAGCTTGGGGAGGTAAGACATTTTCACGGCATGAATCTTACCAAACCATGAGATGGACATGCCATAAAGCAAGGAGAGCGGATACATCAAAAAAAATCGGGGGGTAATTAGCTTGGAATAGTGAATCAAGTGAGGAGGTTATTTAGACTCCCAAATAAGGCAGGGATGCGGGCCAGGAAAAGCTGAAATTGGATCGAAGGAAGACGCCAGGACTGCAGTGTAATGTTTAAAGCTTTCAACTTGGTCTTGTTAACCTGGAGGCAGGAAAACGCCTCAAACTCTGATACAAGTGCAGAATAAATTGAGGAGGGAGATATGCAAGGAGGTAAGGGTCAGTAGAATGTCATCCGCGAAGAGCGAAAGTTTGTGCGAGAAGCCCGCCAGGTCAAGGCCATGGATCGAGGTGTTCCCGCAGGTAGTCGCTGCTAGAGACTCCAAGGTTGGTATAAAAAGTATAGGAGACAGGGGGCAGCTATAACAGTAATTATACAGCAATGCAGAATAGCATAAGCTAAAGAGAAATAAAAATCCTAACAATACATTATACAGTAATGCAGAAAAATATGAAGCTACACACTCTGTGTTGTTTCTGGTTCACGCCCTCACATCTCCAGGGTCCCAGGAGGGCTCTCAGGTGGCCATTGCAGGCTCTCCGTGCAGAGCTCTCAGGTGGTCGTTGCCTTCTGGTGGTCAATGCAGGGCTTCCTTGCTCTGCCCACTAAAAAGGTGGAGGAAAATGCCTTTCTCTGAGATCTCGTGAGATTACAAATGAGATGTCCCATCAATGCTCTGCTGATGACAATGCGATCCCAGTGTGCATTGTGTTGGCAAACTGAAGTCAGTTTGGCCTTTCAAAGTAGGAAGTAAATGCCTTGCAAGTGTAAGTTTTTCATAATCAGAGTATTTTACAGCTGACATGTCTCGGTTATTATTAATCATCATACATAGAGGGATGCATTGGAAGAATTAGATTTTTCAGTTTAAAGGTCCGCTTTAAGAATGTTTACTTTAATTCATATGCATATAAAATCATAGGCAATAGAAAAGTGGTGTAAAACATGTTATATTACCTCTTAATTTCAATGTTTTCCATCTCATTTATTCTTCATCTTCTAGCTCGTGGAACCATCTGGAGGTACTGCAGGGTTATTGTGCATTGTAAAGCACTATTCCCCTTTTATTTCTCTAGCTCTATAAAATCATATTTTTGGTCCTTTCCTGACTGCTAACTAGAAGGAAATACTTTTCTATACAGATAAAAAGGCAACCATTTTTTGAGAGACACCCAGCAGGTTGCATATAATCAGTGCTTGCCATTTAGTGACCATCAGTCAAAAAGGCACCATTCTTTTACCACCCAGGTTCCAATAAACGGGTCAGACAGTCTGCTCATTTAATGCATTAAACATGCATCCTGTGAATATAGGACTGTTTTACTCATTTCACACAAAGCTTAACCCTACTGTAGTGTTACATTAATGATCCATGCAAAGATTAGATTTTTAACTGCATGCATCAGAATTTCATGCTGAAAGGGAAAACATCTTACATTAACATGCTAACTTTGAGCTCTAGCTCTATCATGTATGTGATATTCTTCTAGTCAAAAGTATTTTCATAAAAAAATAAAATTTCCTTAGAATATGATCAGGTGTTTGAAGAGAACAAAGGTTCGCTTTCTCAGTGAGAAACATGCTCCTAAGATGGTATACCTTTCATTCTTTAAACAACCTAATATCTCAGAGTAGAAATCAGTATATAAGATCAGTTCTTTTTTTTCCTGATGAATTCTCTGCAGTTTATTTATCACACAATCAGCCCGATTACCCAAACTGAAAATTACAAGTATTTGCATGTGTTCAACTTAATGTACACATTCACGCCTGGTATATGAAAGGTCCAACCAATATGACACAAAGTTGTGCACGTTTCTCTGCCAATATAGTTTGCAGGCAACCATTTTCCTGTGAAAACCAGGCACACTGTCATGGTACCGAGCATGGGTGTCCCAACACCACGTGCAGATACCTATGCAGGTGAACCGAATATGTGACCACACTGCAGCTACCACAACAATCTTTGTGAATGATAGTTTAATAGATATTATATTTGGATTGGTGTCTTTGAATAGATTGTCATATCACTAAGAGGTTTGTTTGGACAAACCATGTACACTTAGTACACAGAAACACCTAATCAATACACCGGCTGGTGATTGAAAACCCTTTTCCCACACCTGATTGTTGTATTGCACAATTATTACCGAGGTAGTGACTACCGAGATTTATAATTTTTTCACAGTAGAATCTGAACTTAGTAAGTACACAAATGTTTTTATTTATATTTGTCGAGACCGAGCGCAACTCACTTGCGATATAATAAGTTTAATAGATATGTCAAACCACATAAACACATGCAATCCCACCACCACCAGCAAGAAACAGGACAAGAGCCACATTATATACAAACTGCAAATCACCCACAAAAAAAAACAGGACTGGTCATAGCCTGGAGAGCAGGGCAACAAGAGGAGGGCCGGGAGCCACAGATCGGGAAACCTCAGGGGTAAGGGTCAGGGTCCAAGGCAGCAACAGGATACTGGTTACAGGAGACAGGATACTGGTTTACAGGAAACAGGATACTGGTTTACAGTAAGCAGGATACTGGTTTACAGGAAACAGGATACTGGTTTATAGGAAACAGGATATGGCAACAATTCTGTGGCACAGGCCTCACAGCAGGGAGAGGTTAAATACCCTCCCAGAGCAGCACCTGGGGCAATGGGCCCGCGCCCCTGCTGCCCCCCGGTTGTTACGCCACTGCTGACACACACCCTTTCATACATTCAGAAAGAGCGTAAAGTAAAGCGATAACAGGGAGAGTCTTCTTGGAGGAGATTGCTGACTTTTGATTTGTGAAAATAGACACGACAATTGTGACTAGATTTGTGAAACAGGGGCATCCTCCTCGACACTGGAGATCGAATCTTCCTCCCTCCACTAAAGAATGGGCCAATGAAATTCATTGGTTACAATGCTTGGAGGACCTTATGAATTTGTTGCACGGCAGGTTTGAGGAATATACCTCCATCTGAAGCATCCGGATCACTTTTATGGACTCTGGTCAATTGAAATAAGAACTCCGGGCATATTAGAAATGAACCCTTGCAGTTTGGCCCACCTGGCTGCTAGACCGGTCGCTGCGAGAGGTCGCCTGGGGAGGAGAGGCTGCGGCCTCTCCTCCCCAGGCACTGGTGGTCATCACATCCATTCATTTGCATTTGACGTGAGGACACCCAGGGACATTCAACAGCTGGAGTAGAGAGGGAAGAGCTGAGCAGTCACCGCCGTGGGACAGATTTTAGACCCTAGACCAAAATGAGCACTTAACTGTTGCAGTGCTGGGGTAGCCCCCCTGCAACGGCAATTTTGTGCATGCCCGGAGTTCTTCTTTGAGTACCTTCTCTAAAGTCACTTGATATCTAGCTGATCGAATTGGTGGAATGTCTCTCTATCCCCCTTCCATCCCTACCCCCTTACCTCTTCCCCACCTCACATTACCCTTCTGCATATTCTCACTTCTCAAATGAGTCAGAAGTAGTCCCCCCTTCTGACTCATCTCCCATTGAGCAGGATTTGAGTGCTGTGGATAAGATACTGCTTATAGACTGTACATGCAGTACTGATCATTGTGCCCTTTGTCTCTGTACTTTGATCTTATTTTTTAAATGCCAAATATATATTTTTTTTAAATACAAACCCACATACTACAACACGGGCATCTTGCATTACTGAATAATTCAAGCACAATATAAAATAGAATAAAATTTGAATTGTAAATGATTGTAGACATGTATGACACAACCATGCTGCTTAGACCTCCTTGTTCAGTTTGGACTACAACTACAAAACCCACAAAAAAATGTAAGCAACTTACACATATTTTTGGAAAATAAAATACATTTGAATTCCATCATACAGTATATATAATAGTGAACTTGTGCTGAAAAACCACAGAAATCTTACCCAGGATCCAGCCACCTGCAAACTCTCAAAAAAGCCTCAGGCTTTTAAATAATGACTGCTGTTAGCAGGGGAGACTGTCTCAATTTTGCACTTTGAAGTTGACTTGCATAAGTCCAAACAACTTTGCTTATAATATCACCATAAACCAAAAGAAATTTAGCGATATGGAAACAAAAATTACTACCATTAAAAAAGCTGCTGTGCTAACTATAACTGAGTATTCAAAAAAAAACCATGCACCTGCACAAATATATAAAAATCACCATAAATTAGTAAAAAAATTAAATAAATTCACATCAATAATATCCACAATGTGTAACATAAATGCATAAATAGTGAAATATTTACATATTAAAAGTGCTAAATTACATTAAATGCCATAAAGTAGATGTGAGATATATATAGATATATGTATACACTGAGTGGCCAGATTATTATGACCACCTGACGTTTGTAGGCAAATTAGCTATAATTTTGCGCGGAAGTTGCTAGAGGGCCAGACCATTATAAATAGGGAAGCAGGTTTTTTACCACAACAGTAGAAGTGATTTGTTTCTGAAGATATGGGTAAACAACGCGATTTAACAGCCTTTGAACGTGGGATGATTGTTGGCGCTCTGAGCCATGGAGCGAGTATCGGCAAAACAGCAGAATTTGTTAAATGTTCAAGAGCAGCTGTTGTTAAAGTGTTTAAAGACTGGACTGTCAGACGAAAATCTGGGTCTGAACGTGCGAATAGTGGCCGTCAGCGACTAGTCAATGTTAGGGCAGAACGGAGAGTGGCAAGACTGGTACAAGACAACAGAAGGGCAACAGTGCAGTGTCAGATTCCTCGCATCCTCTTTCAACATCTCGTGGAGTCACGAGGCGGCCCAACAAAGTCATCTCGTGGAGTCATCTCGTGGCCCAACGAAGTACTGACGGGGTGTTCATAATAATCTGGCCACTCAGTGTATATATCTCTATATATAGATATATATGTTTTTTTATTTCTTTCTTTATTAGCACGGTGCATATGATATCACCATATCTAAACTTGTGAATCAGGTTTAAATACATAAAAAAAAAGAATAAAAAGGAAACATAGCAAATAAATGCATTCCAAAATAAGATATGCCTGCTTATCTCACCCTTTAGTGAATTGGGTGTATATCTAATATTTATCTGCACAGGTTTACATTTTTACTACAAGTCTCTCCTGCATAATAGTGATAAATTCCTTTTCAATTGTTTTTTTACATGCCAAATACTAGAATATACAAGGAGTACAATAAAAAAATGTAAAACAATTATTAGTATACTGCATCATTTAACATGCTGCCCCTAGGTGGAGCAGGGGACATACTAAACAGTATATTGGAATGATGGGATGATTGGCTGCAATGCTCAGCACAATTACTAGGTGTCAGTATACTTTTTGCACCCTTACATGGAAATTAAAATGTAGTAACTCAAAATATGTTGTTCTTTTCTGCAGTGCTTGATACTAAGTTGCAAAAAAAAGGTGCAAGTGTTTAACTATTCACTTCCTGATATATAAAGTTGCATATGGGGATTAAGGGTGCAAGGAACATATTTAACCTGTTTCTGAGAAGAACATGGATATAAATATTTTTTTACATAGGGATTATGGGTGGAATATCTTGGCTACACATCCAAAAGAACACATTTAACCCATTTCTGATAAGAATATGTGTATACATATTTTTCTACACAGGAATTATGGGTGGAATACCATGGTTACACATCCTAATGAACACATTTGATCTGTTTCTGACTGAAATATCGTTAGAATTAGTTTTCTACATGGGGATTATAGGTGAAATATCATGGATAGGCATGCCTATAAAAATATTTGAGCTGTTTCTGATTAGAACATGGATATAATTATTTTTCGAGCAGGTATATCATGGTTACACATGCCAAGGAACATATTTGACCTGTTATCCTAGTTATCATTATTTTTCTGATAAGAAAATGGGTAGGATTATTTTTGTATATGGGGATTATGGGTGAAATATCATGTTTTTACATGCTAAGGAACATATTTAACCTTTTGCTAATTAAAATATGGTTATCATTTGTTTTTATAAATGGTGATTATGGGTGGAATGTCATGGTTACACATGCAATCACAGAACCTATATTTCTTTTTATAAACAGGTGACAACATTATGCAGTAATTGTACAATATTTAAAAGTGATTGCCCAATGTCTTCCTTGAAATGTTTCTCATGATATGCCACCCATAATCCCCACGTAGAAAATTATACCCATATTCTTAAAAGAAATAAATCAAATATGTTCCTTGATATGTGATACCATGATATCCCACCTATAATCCCCATTCCCTATGTAGAAAAATAATTCTAACCCTTAGTCAGAAATAGATCAAATGTGTTCCTTGGGAGGTGTAGCCAGGATATTCCACCCATAATCCCCTTGTTGAAAAATATTTATAACTTCCGGTTCCGGCGCCTGATGTAGCGGACACGGAGTGAAGAGCTCCCGCACGACCAGGACTAATCTGCATGTAAAGCCGATACTTAACTTACCCAACTCATCACGGTTCCTCTATTCCTGAGTGCCACAAAGCAGGGTCGTCATGGACAAATTTCTAGCGAACCGGCGTAAAGGGCCCCGAGGCAAGGGGACACCCGTACGGGGAAAGAGGCCGCAGCAACAGCCCAAAATGGCGGCCATCTCTGATATTCCTGACATCAGCGCCCCGGCGGAGGAGGACTTACCCTCCATGACAGACCACGGCCTGATAGCTGCAGAAGTTGCAAAACTGCTTCGGTGATCCAATCCTTACGCCAGGAGCTCTTGAACCAGGCCTAGAGGATCTCAGAGGCAGAGAACCAGCCGTGGGAAGAAAACCGGGGGTAGCTATCCTGTTCAATAAATCATTATCCTATAGCATTGAACACATCACTACTGACCCCGAGGGGCGCAAGCTTTTGGTTAAAATCAAGGTCCATAATAAAACATACTCCCTATACAACTTATACTTTCCCAACTCTCCCTCGGCTACCTACTTTCAGGAGACCACATCATGGATACTCCAGGATGTCAACCCATATAAGATTCTGGAGAGTACGCAACCCTCTTGAACGTGAGTACACACATTTTTCTCCAGCCCATAACTCCTTCGCCAGATTGGACTGCTTTCTGGTGACGACAGCTGTGGATTCATTAGTCAGTGACATAGCCATATACCCTATAGCTGTCTCGGACCATGCTCCGGTCTTGATTCAGCTGCAGGACCATGTGCCAATAGGCGACTCATACATATGGCGCTTCCCCTCTCATCTGTACTCTGATCCCTCGTTCAAGGCCATGCTGCTGGAGGCATGGCAGGACTATGAGTCATGCAATAGAGGCCACATTGATTCCCCTAATCTATTTTGGGAATTGGCAAAAGCAGTTCTGAGAGGCAATATCATGTCCTATGTCGCAGCGAAAAAGAGAAAAGCTAAAACCCAATTTCTGCTAGCTAGTGCAACCTTACGCCAAGCGCAGCTAAATTACATGCACCATGACACTCCGGAACTAAGGGAGAAATGGCTGAAAGCGAAACTGGATTTTGACCAGTGGAACTCAACAATATCTATATTATCACTCTGACTCTAAACTTACTTTCCACAAATTCGGAAATAAATCAGGCAAACTGTTAGCGAGTACAGCGAGACAACGTGCCCAAAAGTCACATATCTCAGCTCTTCGATCTGAGAATGGGGACATGACCTCCGACCCAAAGAAAATGAACCATATCTTTGAACAATTTTATCGTAAGCTGTACTCAGCTACCCAACTAGATATGGGAATGGGAGAATCCTTCCTGAAATCTGTATCCCTACCTGCTATAGACCAGGAGGATCTCTCACATCTCAACGATGACATCTCCCTGGAGGAGATTTTACAGGCTCTTAGAACCTCATCCAATGGAAAGTCACCAGGACCAGATGGGTATTCTAATGAGTTCTATAAGTTGCTACAAAACCAAGTTTCACCCACCCTTCACAAGGTATTTAATGCCATGTGGCAAGGGGGAGAATACCTGAGAATGGGTACGGAAGCGTATGTTAAACTATTGCCTAAAAAAGATAGGGATCCCACTCTTCCAGGCTCGTACAGGCCAATATCACTTATAAACGCAGATGCCAAGCTCTTATCGAAAATCATAGCGAACAGACTTGCCACCCTCATGCCACAGCTAATCTCCCCAGCCCAAGTAGGTTTTATCAAAGGGCGGTCGGCTGTCTCTAACATACGTAAACTACTGTCAGTCCTAGAATTTCGCCAAAAGTCACCCAGCCTCCGCCCTAGCTCTTATCTCGATCGATGCCGAAAAGGCATTAGATAGTATACAATTTCCCTGGCTATTTAGAGTACTGGAAGAGATGGCATTCTCAGGTCGTTTAAAAAAAATTTTGTCCTCAAAAATATTTATACCCATATTCTTATCAGAAATGGCTTAAATATGTTCTTTTGGATGTGTAGCCATGATATTCCACCCATAACCCCTGTGTAAAAAAATAATGATACCCATATTCTTATCAGAAACAGTTTAAATATGTTCCTTGCCATGTATAACCATGATTTTCCACCCATTATCCCCATATAGAAAACATGCTTGTAAAGTGGCACAACTGTAAGATATATAGAACCTGCTGCAGCAAAAAGTAACATTTAAAAAGAAAAATATGAAATTTCAATTGCCAGTGATTGGTTTTCCTTTAATCTTGTAAACAACTGCTTGGGGAGGCAGGATTGAACCCTGCTCCAAAAATTTAAATTATGTACACCTGTCACACAGATGCCCCATAAAAATTGGGCGAACTGTGTTGGCGATGCCTTCACTCCATAACCCTTCAGAGTTATTCTTGACGAGTGCAGGATTGGACCCTGCTGTAAAAAAACAATCACATTATATGCACCTGTCACATGCAGGTGCGGTATAATTGGGCCTTGGGTGTTGGTGGTGCACTACACCGAGAACATTACTTCAAGAATAATCGGCCACAAAGTTAGGCAGCCTAGGCAGTCTTCCAGAGATCCCCAATCCCCGACAAATTTATTCGGTGAAATCTGCATCAGGGGATTGATAGCTGCTGCTGATCCAGGACTGATTCATTTTGATAAATGTCAGCCCGTCAACGAAGTCTGTGGACAGACATGGATAGATAGGAAGTCCCTCCACACTCCTCACAACGCTCCCGGCCTGTACAATAATGGTGCTCGCAGTGATGACCAGGGATGGCGCCGTGCAGACAAGAATCACCAGCACTCAGTAATATCATTCAGTATGTCCATTTATTTGGACAAATCGTCACAATGAAAAAAGCCAACATTTCGGGGCTACACAGGGTCCCTTCATCAGGGCGAGAAGATGTCACCTGACAGACACACTCTTTTATCTGTCACAAAACCTCCAGCAGGACTGAATGTCTGTTCAGAAACCACGCTGAAAGCAGGGCAGCCTAGCAGCTCCATGGCATATTGGGTAAGTTCTGGCCAGTGATCCATTCTCAAGACCCAGTAAGCAAGTGGATCGTCTGCTGGAAAGCTCTCCATGTCTGCTCTTGCCCCTAGGTAATCCTGCACTACATGATGCAGACGCTGCTGATGGGTGCCTAAAGTTGACATTCCTGTGCGCTGAGGACTGAAAAAAAATTCTAAAGTCATCAGTAAGGCAGCCCCCTTCGCCACCGCTCTTTCTTTAACCAACCGAAGCCTCAGAAGCACCTCTTTCATGAAATGGCAACCTACCAGTGTCTGGGAAGGTGTTACACAAGTTTCTCTTCAATGCGTCTGCAAGTTGTTTCATCCTGCGCTCCCCCTGTGAGGGCAGGATGAGCTCTGCAACTTTACGCTTCTAACATGGATCAAGAAGGGTTGCCAACCAGTAATGATCCCTCTCCTTGATACCACGAATCCTAGGGGTCGTTTTGCAGGCTTTGCAGTATAAGGAAGCCCATGCACCGTAAGTTTGAGGAGGCATGAGAATCAGAGTCAATGCCCAATGTTAGGATGGAAGCAACTGTGACACCCAGTGTTGAAATGCAGCCTCTCACCTTATTCCGAGCTCAACCTTTGGAAAGTCAGGAAGTAAAGAAAATTCAGTAATATAAAATGTATGTTTGCCGCAGAGAAATTTCAAAAGGGCAGTATAGAGTCCCAAGACATCATCTGGGTATTACTGTTTTCGACATATAGCACGTCTCCCGGTGAGTCCGTAGGCCTATACAATAAGGCAAGGGGCAATGTGTACAGAGGCACAGATTTTACGAAAGTAAAAATGTATAGTTATTTGGTGCACACAATGTAAACAATTGGTGACCAAATAAAGAAAAATAAAAGTAACTTGTATATTCATTCTAAGTCTTTGCATGACTTCTGAAAACTGCTGGGTTGGCATAATATATGAAACAAAGGCTTGTGTCTTATCCTATGGCACTGTCTGGAATATTATGTAGCAGAAGCACACTTATAGAATATGAATGAATGACTGCAGGTACAATATGAACACTGAGAAAAGTTACGGTCAAACCTTTCATAATGAAATATGGTGACACTGCACTAAAACAGCTCCTGGTAACTTTTATTTTTCTCCAGAGGAATTGAAATAGAAATGAAAGTCTAATATTTAACCAGGCATACGTTGGAGGCAGGCTTTTCAGCCGATATTGTGCAGTCTAAGTTGCACATCTTTTTCTAAGTTTGAGAATAAGGAAGCCCAGGAGGGTACTTCCACAAAAGTCTAAATTGGCCCTGTATATATGTGTGATAGGGACCTTAGATTGTAAGCTCCTTGAGGGCAGGGACTGATGTGAATGTGTGCTGTGCAAATTGTCAGGCACTATATAAATAGCTTTAATAAAATAAAAATAGTTACATAGTATTTGAGGTTGAATAAAGACATATGTACATCAAGTCCAACCTATTGTGTGTGTGTGTGTGTATAGGTCCTTGAGGCATCTCATTCTTAAGAGTACCTGTACCCCCGTATATTACAGTCTCTCAGGAAATCGTCCAAAAGCTTCTTGAATTATTCCACACTATTTGCTGAAATCACTGCTTGTGGCAACGAGTTCCAGACCCTAACCGCTTGAACTGAGAAGAACCACCTTCGCCCCTTGTGTTTAAATTTTTTTTCTACCAGTTTTAGGTGTTGGCCTCTAGTCTTTGTTACGGAATTAATCTTAAAGAGTTTGTTGGTAATGTTGCTATAGAAGATCTTGTACATGAAAATCATATCCCACCTTAATCTCCTTACTTCCAGCGTGAACATATTTAAATTTAGTAGCCTTGTCTCATAGTTCTGGTCCTCCATCCCTTTGATGAGTTTGGTTGCCCTCCGATGGACTCCCTCCAGCTCAAGGAAATCCCTTCTGTGCACCGGTGCCCAAAACTGCCCCGCATACTCCAGGTGAGGCTGAACCAATGATGTGTAGAGTGGCAAAATTATAGACTTGTCCCTGCAAAACATTCCCTCTTGATTCAGGACAGGATTCTGCTTGCTTTGCTTACAGCAACCTGGCACTGTAATCTATTATTCAGTTTATGGTCTACAATGACCCCCAAATCTTTCTCAATTTACACCTTCCCTAGCGGCATACCCATAATTGTATAACCCATTTGCTTATTTTTGATCCCAAAGTGCATAACTTTGCATTTATCGACATTGAACCTCATCTGCCACATAGTTGTCCACTCCCCTATTTTATCCAGGTCATGACACCAGCCCAGTCTGAGAGGGCACCATTTCTACTTTAAACCCCAACTCCATCCAAAACGTTGGATGGAGCAGGGAAGAAACAGACTTTCCAGCAGGATTCTCTGTCACTATTATATTTCCACTAACATTGTGTCCCAATGACACCCCTATGACACCAAGACAAGACATGAGAAGCAGACAGACAGCAATAAAAAAAAAAACTTGCAGAAGTTCTAATCATTTCCAGTTGTACTACAACATGTATTTTTTGCTGTCTCTGTCCCCATTGGAGAGATTTCCAATCACTTTATGTGAAGGCAAGACAAAAGTAAAAGATTTAGTTGGAGCTGGGCTTACTGCACTATATGCAATGAGACCATTCTGGGCAAGTATGAACATACTGCCAGTCCTATTGCAGAGGACAACACACAATCAGAAAGCCCATTAGAGGAGTACAGGGGCCTCTATATGCGACACAGGCAGGTTGATGTGAATGGAGGGCTGATTGTGATTTTACAGCTCATCTTGACTGTTTCTGTAAAAACTGAACGTAAACCTGCTCATTTATTTCTTCAATGTGCTGAGCCTCCTTTTTTTGGCCATTGAGGTCAAACATCCCATAAAAGGACCAATAGGGAGGTTAGAGAGATTGAGCTGGATTTTTACAGGAATAGTCAATATTTGCATATGATTCAGTTGCTTAAATCTCTGGATATACTGATAGTTTGCACATTCGGGTTTTACTAAAGGTAGCTTCTTCTGCTTACTTTGTTCTTGTTATGCTTTCTTTGAATTTCCTGGATTTGCAATTTAACTTAACTTTAAATATAAATACATTACATTATATGTAGTTTGAATGGTCATATGCATGGTGGCTAATGAGTAAAGAGTGATCCCTTTACACATTTAGTGGTTTCCACTACTGGGGTCCAGTTTCATTCCTGTCAAGGACACTGACTGCTTGAAGTTTGTATGTTCTTCCTGTATTTGATAGCATCTCATCCGAAATACAGACGTGCACTATCGAGTTATTGACTTTAAGGGCCAGTTCACACCAATTGCGGTGCGTTCCAGAGCAGTAGCTGCTGGAACGCACTGTAATCGCACATTAAACTCCCCCCTTCATTCTAGAGGGAGGGGGGCATGGCGGGGTATTGAAGTAAATGGCATTGCAGCCACGCCCCCCGCCGGCAGTGGGATCAGACGCGTGGCAAAACATTGCCTGCGTTCCTGGTCCAATGCGAACACAAAACAATGCAGCATGGTAACACTCCCATAGCAAAAGTGGGTGTAAGAGACTTACTTACAAACGGATTACTGCTCAAAAATGTGCACACACGAGCATGCAATCCAATGCAAAAAGTTCCAGGCAAACGCACTTTGGCACATGGGCGCACGCTTGTTAGCGTACAGGCGCACGCTCATTAATGTGCACACTTCTCTATACAAAATAACAGAGGCCATGGTCAAGTTGCTGAGTGGTCGTCAGCCAATCCCTGTGTGCCCAGCATTCTGTTCCTGTATCCGGATTTCCTGTGTTTGAACCCAGCTTGTTACCATTGACTCTACTTCCTCCTTCTGAATTGGTACCTTGACTCTCTGCTCTTCCGTGTATGTCCCTGGCTTATGACTCCTGACCATGCTCCTGATCTGTGATTTGGCACTTCAAGATTCTGCTTCTCATGCATGAGCTCGGCTTGAACCTGACTTTGCTCCTGGCCTGCCACTTGGTGAATCGCTCCACCATTGCTCTCAGCAGCTTCATCCAGCCAGTGCTTCACTGGCCTCACACCTGTTGCCTGATCTGTTCCAAGAGCTCCCGGTGTCATCCCGACCCTGCAGATTCACCAGCTGTTCCAATGCACACAAGCGTCTCTACGAAAACCAGCCATCCACCAGTAACAGTGCCTGTGCCTCCCTCCATCCTTACACCCCCTGTCACCAGCTCCAGAGCTGTGGGACAGGAGGTGCACAGGCAGCCCTCTGCTCAGTTGGGTCTCCAGTCAGGTTTGTGGTACAGAAACACGCGATTCTGTATGCACGTTGTATATGTATAAACCTTCTGCAAAATCCTTTGGGGGCAGGGAATGATGTGGATGGTTCAACATTTCTGGTACATTTCAGAAGTTTCAGTGAGTATATGTGTATGTATTTACAAAATGCTTAGGTATATAAAAGTGAAGTTAAAAAGCACCCATATGTACAAAAATAATACATGCAGGTCTTCTTCAATGGAGGGAAATAAGGCTTACATTTAAAACATCATGTCCTTTTTAAGTTTTTAGGTCCTGGAAGCAGCTACAGTTTGGTCACAGGGTCAACTCTCAATAATTTAGGAGATTCAATGAATCACTTGGGGTGACAGTGTACTGTATGTTCTATTCATAGCCTTTGTAACTGACCAGAAATAAGCAACAAAAGAAAATGTTCATAACAACTTTAAAATTAGACTTTTTCTTGGAGGTTTATTGCAAACACAGAAAACTAACTTCCTTACACCTATGGTTTCAGGAACAGGATGAACATTTCAATACAATCATCACCCACAGCTTCCTTTGGTACAGGAACACCAATCATTTTAGGAATGTCAGCTTGAGTTCTTTTGCCATTTTCATGCATTCCTCTTGTTTAAGTTAGGACGGAGTTGCTTTTCACTAGTTCATTAATCACAGGATTAACAAGAAGGTTCAAAGATGTCATGTGATGTTGTGTGGCTGCTAACATACAAATTAATACATCCATTTATGACCGGCATAAGAGCCTGATTTAGCATAGGTTATGTCACTGTACTTGTAGTCTATTAACTTGCAGTCCAGCCCAAAAATGAAGGTCCTTACCTCCATACAGACTTGGTGCTAGGAAACAGTCTGCAGGAGCCTGCGCATTGCATCTGTGCAAAATGCAATGCATTACCTTTGAACTATGGGCAGCAGGCTTAAACGAGCCCATAAGGGGGCTTTTTCATAAGCCAGTCCCCTCATTATAAAAAGAGGGGGGCACAAGGCAGCCATAGGGACAGTGCATTGAAAGCAGTTGTAAGGAAAGCATAGAGAAGGCTCACAAACTGCATGGGAAGAGATTAGGGACAGTTAGGAAACTGTGCAATAATTAAGAATACTATTGGACAATTAACCCCTTTGATTGTTGATTTGAGGTCAGTGGATACTTTAAGCTGCTTCTCTGTTCATAACATTTTTTTTTAGCTGCAAGGCTTACCTTAAAAATAGTTTTATGTTTCAGTTTCAGGAGGGTGTTTTTTTGCATTTCGTTAATATTTGTTGATAGGGCCTTATTTAAGTTTGGGATGCTTAAAGTGCAGCATCCATAACCACCTCACATTGTGTGACTCACATTTACCACACCTCCCCAGTCCCCGTAGATAAAATATAACACTGGTTAGGTCTACTATCCCTTATGAAAACTGGTCTGCTGCAGACCAATTTTACATTGTTTTTCTTTTGTTAAAATTTCAGCCTGTGCTCTTTTCTCTAATAAATTTGGGCCTAGCCCTGCTATTTAACCAGTCGCAATTGAATGGAAGGCGGCATATTTATCAGGGTGTGTGATCACCTCATCGTACACACAATCACTTCACTGTGATCCCAGTGTCCATTGGTCAGTGCAGATCACCAAGAATAAAAGTACTCAGCCAACGAAAGTGGCTCTGTAACACGTGAACATTGTGACCAATCACAGCATCACAAAATGTAAATAATGGGTGCAGATAGCAACTGGCTCTCCCTATCAGTGTGTGAGAGGAATCAGGAGCCCCTGATCACCAGTCCCATCCAGAACCACTGACGTCCAGTGCTAGCCAGCACCAGAATCAGTTTCATCCGGTGCCAGCCAGATGCAATTTTATCCACTACCAGTGCCAGCCAGACCCACTGTCATCCAGTACCAATATCTTAGAGTACCAGAGAGATTAATTTTTTACAGTACTTTGCCTATTAGTTTTGAAAATGGCCTGAATGTAATAACATAATTTGCCTCCTATAGACTACAGTGGAATGTGCTGCTAAGTTCAGGTTTAAACAGGATTTGCTGAACCATTAGTAAATCAAACACCAAGACACCAAGTAAATATACAGCAGATTTCATTAATTTTTTAGCTAAGTTGTCTATTTAATAAATATACTAGCAAAAGTGTGCCCAGGTCAAATGAGGTTGGGCATATTATGAATAATAAACTGTTTTTGTGGGAAAAATGTGTAGGTGAGGTGAGTGGAGGAGGGTAGAGAGTATGACAGCGTGAGTGGCACGGAGGGCATGATAGTAGGCAGTATGTACATTAAATGAGTATAAGGGATATCATGGTAGGCAGTGTGTGCAGGGGTGGATATCAGAAATTATCAAGGTGGGCAATATGTGTAGGAGAAGAGGGTGGAATATATATATCAGCCGGCAGTATATGCAGAAGAAGAATGCATAAGGTATGGCAGCAGGCAGTGTGGCCAGGAGAGAAATGTAGAGGGTATAACAGGAGCAGTATGTGCAGGAGTTGAGTAGTGAGAATGAGCTTAACAACCTGTACCCACCTCTCTACTGTCTGCATTCCATCCAGCTGGGGAAGATCTAACTCAGGAGAGCTTTGGGATTGTCAGGCTAGGGTCTCAAGCTCTCCTGCAGTAGGTATGGCACAGCAGGAGGGAGGGATCGATCCTAGATAGCAGGGACTAGCATTAGCCCAGAGTGTGTTTGTGTTTCAGGTCGGAGATCTGTGTGTGCCAGGAGTTGTTGATGACTTTTAAAGGGGGCATGTGTGAGCTGGGAAGGGGGGGCAGATGGTCATTATGGGGCAGAGATCTAAGCCAGCAGGTGATTGAGGTGATTAATTATCCTTAATGTCAAAGTGAAAGTGTGCTGAGAAAGCAAAACTCGAACTTAGATTTTACACTATTGATGATTTAATAAATATATAACTTAAATATATTTTAAGCTGTTGCTAGTATAATTACCTGAAGTCTGTTTTTATTGAATGTCCATAATTCCTTGTAAAACAAAAGTCTGGTTAAGAGTGTCGGAGGTATGACCCAATCGGGCTCCACAGCATTGCACAGCAGGGGACGGCACAGGATGGACCTGCTGATGTTCATCACTATCCAATGAGCAGGCTGGAGGTGGGTTGGAGAAACAAGTAGTTGCAGAACTATAAATTGTGCAAAATATTAGAAGAGAAACGGAAAAGATAACTGGATAAAAGCAAAAAAAATTTTTTTTAAATAAAAAAAAATAAAAAAATTGATGCCGGATAAAGGTCAGTGCAGCGGCGGAGCTCCCTCAGTCACGTCCGCGCTGCTTCACATCCCGGCCACGCCCCGTGCAAAACATTTTTTAAGGAAAACTTGTTAATATATGTATTTTACTGAAGTGTACAGCTTTAAATATATAAGGAAGGAAAACTTATTAGTACTTTATTTTTACGAGTTTTGTAAAAACACAATTGACACTCTGCCCTTCTCTGCAGTAGCCAGTGTCACTCCAGCTTTGGGAATAGCCATGGTCATCATACTAGGGCTCTTAAATTGATTTTTTTAATGGGAATTGCCTATAAAAATTTGGACAGCTGCTAGATGGCTGGAGATTCATGTCTACCTTTAAAAAAAAGTAGATATAGAAATTATAGATTGGTGTACTTATGTTTGTGCAAGGCTTAAGAGAATTACTTTCAAGGCCCATTTACACTTTGCAGTTTCGGTGCATTCCGCTTACACGCCTTACCGTGTGTTGAGTCACACCTTAACATGTGTTGCATGAAGGCAGCTCATTCAAATAATTGGCTGCAAATTAACCAGGAAAGACAAAAAATGGACATGCAGCATTTTTCATTACACAGTACACCCCACTGTACAGTAGTATGTTACCCTGCGTTTTGGTGATCTACAACGCTTGTACATCTGAGGTCTGTTGCCTATCTATCTATCTATCTATCTATCTATCTATCTATCTATCTATCTATCTAATCTATCTATCTGGCTACCCTATCATGTAACTCATTGATAAACATGTCAGACTATGGTACTGCGTCAGGTAGTCATTTGTAGCGCTGTATGAACAGTAATTATACCAATTTTACAAGTTATGGCACTTAGTTTAACATACTGAAATCGGTAGGACTGCATGATTATATTCCAGGAAATAGGTTAAGTAGCTAGGTGGTAAGGAGCCCCGTCAATGCAGCACATAGGGAGACAGGGCCATGTCTTTCATTGAAACAAGCACTCCCAGGGCCAGGAAAACTGGAGGGCTTGTTTACACCATGTCTGTTGCGCTGCATTTTTCTGAACACCACTGCACAATTGTTTTCTATGTGCTCTGTTCAGACCATATATGTTCACTGTTGAAAATTGAGATAACACCTACTTATATTTGAACATGCTCTCATTCACATAGCACAACTTAAATATATTTCAAAATGGCTGTTTACATTTGTAAGTGCTTTTTACATGCTAAAAAATCCTACCTAGAGGTAGATGTTACATAGGGTCTGTGGGAAGTTATGATAACTCTAATTAACCCTGTCTGTACTGTGCTGGCAGATTTCATTATCAGTTGTAAACTAGATTTGAACAATGTCTGTCCTAACAAAGGTTAAAGACATGGAATCATTGTATGTTAATGAAAGGAAGCTCAGTCTCTCCCTCAGTTTGACGTTCTACTTTCACTTTCAAACTGCTCAGAGTAGCTTGGAATTTGCACAAAGGTCTTCGCCAAAGAAAACATTTATTTAAAAAAATTATTTTTAGATATGCTGTATGAATAGGAACACATAACAAACGTCTTTCTCAAATTTGATTGCAAAAGTGGAACTGCAATTTAATCTTTCCTGTTCCCTTTTTCACAATCCAACAATCTAAATATCCCACCTACTGAACAACTGTCCAATTAGTCCTCTACTGCCTGCCTGCCTGTATCAGGCAGAACATTTTCCTATCGAAGTGTATACAACACATAGGATGTGCTGTATTCTAATTACTTTGCTAATAATATCATATGACCGGATCTTAGCTTAGGAATACAAAGAGGAAATAATTCACATTTACTTAAATTTGCATTTAGAGTGTTTTCTCCTTTAAACGAGTTTGTGCTATTATTCATGATGAATGGGTAGTTTATAAATTACATTCTTGATACACTTGTGGATGGAATGTAATGTTCCAGTTCCAGTCAGATTATTTGGTGAATTTAATTAATGAAATGTGTATAGATGTTTGATTTATTAATTAGTAAGACAGTCTGGAGTTCCTCTAAAAGCTGCTTTTCAAAATCGCAACAGAGCGTAGAGCTAGCATAAAGCACTGGGTACAATTTCAGTACTGCCATTTTGACAGAGAAACATCTATGTATAAATAGCTAGACAACTGATGTTTTAAATGTTTGTGTCATGATGTAAGAGACTTACCTGCAGATGGACTCCTGCTCAAAAACGTGCACACAGACAAGTATGCAATCCATTGCCTTAAGTTCCTGGAAAACGTGCTTTAGCACGTGAACACGCGCGTATGGGAACGTTTATGCACAATAGCGCACAGAAACGTGCTTGTTAGCATACAGGTGCATGCTCATTAGCGTGCACACTATCCTATTTAAACAGACATGAAGTCATGACCAAGTTGCTGAGTGCTCTTCAGCTTGTCCCTGTGTGCCCTGTACTCTGCTCATGTATCCTGACGTCCTGTGTATGAACCTGGCTTGTGACTATTTGGCTTTGCCTCCTCCTGATTCGGTACTTCTGCTCCCTGATCTGCTGTGTATGACCCTGGCTTACATTTCCTGACCCTGATCTGTGATTTGGAACCTCAAGATTTGGCTCCCTGTGTATGACCTCGGCCTGAACCTGACTTCCCTCCTGGTGTGCCACTTGGTGGATCGCTCCATCAGCATCCTGAGCAACTACATCCTGCCAGTGCTTCCTTGGCCTCATAACCGTTGCCTCCTCTGGTTTCAAGAGGTCCTGGTGTCATCTCGGTCCTGCCGATTCACCAGCTGGTCCAACGCACTCAAGCGCCTCCTCAAGAACTGGCCAGCCACCGATATCAGCACCTGTGCTCCGCTCTGTCCTTACATCCCCTGCCACTACTTCCAGAGGTGTGGAACAAGAGGTGCACGGGCAGCCCCCTTCTTAGCTGAGTCCTTGGTCAGGTACATGATACATGCATTTAACAAGAATAAAAATAAAGATACAGATAAACATTAAATATGGGAATATGGGAATCCTACTCCATGTATCTAGATATCTACCCATCAGGAATAGTTCCATGTTCCCACAAGGAACACCAAGCCTTGATTCAGTGGGAAAAAGGGGTCTCAGAAAATGTACTGATCTTTTCCTGAACAAACATTCAAACTTTGACAATTCCAGAAATTAAGATATAGGATATACAGGTAGATTCACTACCACCAACGAATGAGCTATTGCAAATCTCTGATGAATGACCCATCACAAGTATGGCAACTTCTTTCCTTTGATGTTATAAAATTAGCCTTGACTTTTTCAATATCAACACTGTACAACCCTAAAAAAAATTGATCAGTAAATTACTAGAAGGACCACCCATGGTTGATTGGGGCACAGATTTCCTATTCATGGGAATAGTAAATAAACATATGGAAGGGTGCTAAACGTTTCAGGGCCACACAGGATCCCCTTCACCAGGCTTGAAGGGGACCCTTTGTGGCCCCGAAAAATTACATTTATGAATGACAATATGCGTCAATAAATAGACGTTGTCTTCACTTCACTACGGTGTGCTATTGACTTCTCTAACAAGTGTTGCCCCAAACGGTGCCATCCGCGGTCATTTTAAGCACCCATGCTAATGTGGGAAATCCGGTAAGAAGTACACCAGGATTTCAACACGTAGTCATATATTGGAGACACACATTATGAGACTGCTAGAGATAACTCTTATATTAGCCAAATTCATTCTTCCACTTTTCTGCTCCCTACAGCCCCCTTCGAACTACTTGTGCCATATGTCATATTTCTCCAAACAAGATTGATTGTAATAGATCATAGAAAAAGAAAACCCTAGAGAAAACCAAACCAAACGGTGTATGAACTGACCATGCTGACCAATGAGTGCTCACGATTTGTGAGCATTATTCTAGATACAGAGTACAAGGCTGCAACGCCGTGTATGGACGTCGGTTCCCCCAAAGGTATGACTAGTGGGAGGGCCCAGAAGGGACCAATTTGTGGGGGTAATTTCAGTTTCCCACATTTGCTGGGAAACTGGAATTACCCTTTAAAATGATTAAACTATACTATTATTTAAACTATATTACCAAACTGTTGTGTAACTGACTAATTTGTTTGAAGTTGAGGGCTAAAGCTTTTTGTTTGAAGAGTACAGTTTGCTAAAGTTTCCTACCTTTTATCTTTCTAGTTTTTCCTTTGAAACAGGCCTTTGGGTAGACTGCAAGCAACTCTGAACAATGTGAAAGTGAAAGTGGAAGGACAGGGTGGGATAGACTTGGTTTCCTCTCATTAAGATAAAATTCAGAACACCACAAAAGTGGAAATACACTTTAAAGGCATTTTCTAAGCATATGATAAAAGGGATTGGTGTTTTTCCAATGTCGCGTTTGAAGTCACATAAAAACAAAGACCCTCTTCCTGCTGAACGTATTTTTTAAAATATATTTTTGTATATGGAGCATTAGTAGATGTCTCTCAGGGCAGTGCCCAGCCCCCCATGGCCTTTGTTTGACAATCCCCTTCCTATTAGACTTGAATATAGCCAGAATTTATTTTCAAATACGCCGTATTGACTTTAATAGGGTTTGGATTAAAGTTTGCAATTTTTGAAATTTACGATGAGTTTGACAAATGGCCCCATGAATCGAACCCAGCATATTTGCTCATCACTACTTGTAATAACAAAGGAAGAGTGCATAGGACCCAAGACATCCCTCAATTTCTAATAAATACACTGCCCCCCCCTCCCCTAATAACAAGAGCATTCATAATGAGAAGTTAAACATAAATAAACAAAGTGCTACAAACAATGTAATAAAAATGAATAAAACCACATATAGTCGATGAAGTGATGTGCCTTGTTATAAACCTGAAACTTGATCCACCACACGCTTGTGCTTGGCAATGCACTGTGCCTGTACCTTAGGAAAGCAGCTAATTGTAATGAATTTCCTAAATGCCTAATAGGAATGTCAAAATGCACTTATGGTGACTTCCATCAATGGCAGGAACAACATGGATTTCATAATATATGTTTCTCCCATATCTCTGATTGCCTTTACTTACCTAGCCTCTTCCGGTGAGCCCAGCCTGTCATGGACACACCCCCTGCATGATCATGTATCCTGGACTCACAGTATTCCTGGACTGAATGGCACTTGCATGTCACCACATGAATGCTATTCAGTGTTGGAGAAAGACTGACCACTACCACCACTGAGGAAGAAGAGAAAGGATCAGTGAGGTCTGAAGGCAGGGGATTAAAAAAGTCCCAGGGAAAGAGGGGTTTGGCAAGTTGGATTAAAAAAAACAACTACACTTACACTTTAGACCCCGTTCACATGTAGCGACATACCTTTGCAGCGGCCGGGATAGCGCGACTTTCGGGGCGACGTTCCAGCGACGATCCAGCGACGGTAGCACGACCTTCTCCGTCGGGCTCCATAGAAAAAAAGCAAAATCCGCCGAAAAAAGGGTTCGGTAGAAGCAACTTGCGAACGCGACGCGCGACATGGAGTTAAGACAGCTCCATTGAATGGCCGGCGACTTCTCACGATATCGTGCAGCAAAAATGCTCGAAATCGCGTGATACGTCGCTACATGTGAACGGGGCCTTAGGCAAAGGACACACCTTGGCCATAGACCATGTCACATGGTCCATGCAAAATAATGAATAAATATTATAGTTAAACCCATGTATTAGTTTTCTTTATTTGTTCCCCAACTTTATCTTTATACTGGAAAATAAGTCAGGCAATCTTCATATGTAGCCAAAAAACCTAGGCAATCCCGTTAACAGTCACTTCTACAGAAATTCAGATGTTATATTTCCTTTTGAATAAAACTGCAATCTAAAGCTGTCAAGCAGGACTCAGAGGTAACAAAAAGAAAAAAAGTAATACTAGAAATAAATGCCAGCCATATAGAGAAGTACTTCTACTGCACTAAGATCTGGCAGATGTGGAATGCACCACATAACAGCCAATGCTTTTGTTCCCATTTACAGCTGTCATAAATCAGTTCTATGACACCTGCAGTGCAATGGGAATGCTGCCACTGCCCATCTCACTTAGAACAGCTAAGTCTAGCATTCTCCGGACATTGGCAGAAACTTACACCACCATAAATTTGGATCTGTTATTGTAAACAGGGATGAACTAGAATAAGATTTCAAAACAGTGTGAAGGTGTGCAGCTTGTTCAACTTTAAAACACAGATGCAGAGTTTTGTGATTGAATTTCAGGCATTTTAATCCTGTTCTTCTTGAAAGTGCACTTTACTTTTTTTTGTTATGTAAATGTTCCTAATACTTGCATGCCTATCTGGAAATGGGTGCAGAGGTTAAGTGGTGTGAAAACACAATCTAAGCCATTATGACATCTTTTAAGTAAAAAATGTCAAATCGTTCCACAAAAACGTGACATAGTTACTCGCAGCATAACTTAGCTTTTTGCAGTTCAGCATGTTCCAATCTAAGCTTGGTAAGGGATACTGAAGGAGTATATGTTCACTGTTAGCTCAGTATAATGCAGGCAACTGTAGAGAGATATCACCCAAGCTGATCATCACCTAAGACTTACCCAGGTGAAGAAGCTTCGTACACTATCACTGTACAAAAAGTGATGAGCAGCACAGTGGTGTAGTGGTTTGTGCGTCTGCCTTGCAGCACTGGGGGGCCCTGGTTCAAATCCCAGCCAGATCACTCGGCAAGGGGTTTCCTCTCACACTCCAAAGACATGTTGGTAGGTTAATTGGCTCCTGTCTAAATTGGCCCTCGTATGTGATAGTGACCCCAGATTGTAAGCTCCTTGAGGGATGATGTAAATGTGCAATATGTGAAGCACTGCATACATTGTCAGCTCTATGTAAATACCTGTAATAAATATTTTATTTTGCTTTTTTTTTTCATTATTTATAAAGCTTTTGGGGCAAATATCCAGCTTATTTCTACAATATAGAAAAAACGAAAAGGGAACAAGGATTCCCAACGACCTCCCATTTTAAACTTGAATACATTTTAAAAAAAACATAGCTTTGAAATAGTATGCTGTAAGTAGAACTGTGCGATGCACATTGTTATAAACAGACTGAATAGTATGGGTTAATCGAAAGGGTCCAACTCTAGCACCTGCAAGTCCTGCACACACACGAAGTTTGAGACCACACTTTAGAATTCACTTGCCATATTAAGAAGTTAGATCAAATGCTGATTCTAAAGTTGGAAGACTGCAAGACCCAGGATTATTGATGCCCTTACATATACAATTTCAACCTTTGTATAAGTAAATGTACCTGTAGATACGAGATGAAAATGGCTGGATCATGGATGAGTCTCCTCTTTATAGGTGCCCATACACTTTACAACCCTCGCAAGACTTTTGTCTTGCAAGGGTTGTAAAGTACTTAAAAAAACGTACGATCTGCCCATCTTGGACAGGCAGATCGTACTTGAGATCACCGCAAGTCCGCCCCCCTGAGGGGCGGGCTTCCGATAACTGCAATGCTGAACGGGTCATCTCTCTTCAGCACAGTCATCTCTCGATCATGTTAAAAACCAGACGAAAATCGTACGATTCTCGGCTGGTTTTCCAACATGCTCGAAATACAAAAGTCGTGCGACCGTACATTAGAAACGGTCGCACCCCTTTTATACACTGCACGATTCTCGTACGATCGCGGGATTTCCAGCAATTCTCGTACGAGAATCGTGCAGTGTATGGGCACCTTATGGGGCATCTGCAGACACGGCCAGCTGAGGCTTCTCAGTGGGAAAAGTGATTAGTGTAGTTAGGTGTTGCAAGAGTTAAAAGTATATGTAAGGTCATTCTGGAAAGAGTGGCAATAGTTTTTTTTTTTAATTGTCAGTGTTCCTTTTAGGGCCCATTCACACTATGCTGTTGCAGCCACATTTGAACTAGTCCAAGGGGTAAGCCATTTTCAGTCAAAAAAAAAAGGAGGTCGCTGGCTATGCAATTGTATGACAGTAGTGGTGGGTAAACCCACCACCTGCTTTTTATGCAGTAACACAAACAAGCCCAATAGTAACATCCCGATAGAATATAAAGAGTGTGTATCTGCCATTTGACAGACCATCTCCCGGTGAAGGGGCACTGTGATAAATCAACTGTTGGCTGCTTGGTCCTATGTGCCCCCTGAGAAAACTCACAGGCTGTCCAAATCCAGAATAGGGCTGTTGCAGCTGAATCCAGCCTGTCACCCCGTCAGCAGTTGAAGTTCTTGAAGACTAAAAGGAAAAAGTAAAAAAAAAGCCCTGCAAAAAGATCTTTAAGATCTATGCTGTGTCCTTCAATGAACAGAAGAGAAACAAAATTTCGAGTTGTCACCAGAACAGCAACAGTGGGGACGTGTTCCAATGGAGACACTTGTTCCAGTGACAACTGTCTAAAGGTGCCCATACACTGCACGATTCTCCTACGAGAATCGCGGGAAATCCCGCGATCGTACGAGAATCGTGCAGTGTATGGAAGGCGTGCGACCGTTTCTAATGTACGGTGGCACGACTTTTGTATATCGAGCATGTTGGAAAGCCAGCCGAGAATCGTACGATTTTCGTATGGTTTTTAACATGATCGAGAGCTCACTGCCGAACGCGCCGGTGTGCGAACTGCCTGTTCAGCATTGCAGTCATCGCAGGTACGGTCTGCCTATCCAAGATGGGCAGATCGTACATTTTTTTTTATTACTTTACAACCCTCGCAAGACAAGATTTACAAAAAACTGAGAGGGATTTTAACCATTGCCTACTCTAAATTAAATAAATTCTGTACATATACTGTAATTTGCCAAACAGAGTAGGTATTAAAGTGGTTACTCTGATGTCTTATTGTTATGTCCAGTTTCTGAAATATTTGCTATATTTGTATTATCAGAGTGTGGTCAGGCTGTGGGATCTTTGCATAAAAGTACAATAAAAGAAGAGCCAGAATTATCTTCTGATCAGGCTTACTGATGGATTTACTGATGATGCTATTGAATTTAGTGTTCTCGGCATGACATGTATGTGATCATGTGCCACCCCTAAAAGGCTGTGTTGATATTAAAATGTCTTCTTCAGTAACACACTAAAGACCTTTTTCTATGTGTTTGTTATTGCAACATGTCAGGAAACTTTAACATAATCAGTAAAAATGACAGAGTTTTGTGGTCAGCCACAGTCAGATGTTAACCCTATTATGGTCAAGCAGATTAGAAAACGTTGTCCAATTACTATGGTTCTTCTCTGATAAGCCACTGCCAGAGTTGTCTGCTTTAGTTCTCCCCCTTTCTTATGCTTACTGTAGATTAGGATCCCTCCAGCTGATTCATGTGCCTGAGGGCAGTC
The DNA here is from genome assembly GCF_000935625.1 of Nanorana parkeri. Taxonomy (NCBI): domain Eukaryota; kingdom Metazoa; phylum Chordata; class Amphibia; order Anura; family Dicroglossidae; genus Nanorana; species Nanorana parkeri. The sequence goes on along the minus strand of NW_017306319.1, from coordinate 2,467,407 downwards.
AAATAATGCAATCTATTGTCTATGGGCACATTTATTCTGTCTTCATTGTTAACACCAATGACTTGTAGCACTGAGCTTCTGGGTTTAATGCACACCAATGACAGTGTCTGCATTGAGTTTGCATATTCTCCCTTTCTTTGCACAACTAAAAGGTAATACCAAACTGATGTGTGTGTGTGTGTGTGTGTGTGAGGTCTCAATGATTATGGTTGGGACAACAGATCTTTCAGCAGACTTCAAGGGAATGCATAGGCTTTTCAACTATTTTTTTTAGGTATTAAGATCAGCTGGAAACATTCTTCAATTCAGCTCACTTTCCAGTTCAGCTATGTTGTCCTAGATTGTTCACTTCTCCTGCCTTCTCCAAACTCGTCACCCTTTTGTGAATAACCCTGATAATGTTATCAATGTGTGATGTTTTAAAAACATTGTTTTTATGTATAGTTTGGAACTAGATATGTACAGAGTACTATAGCTTATCTAAAGAGAGAGCAGAGTAGTAGCCGCCTACTTTGAGACAGTCTTTGACTGACTAAACATTTAGACAAAGCAGTCTGATTAGAAGTTAGTCACTCCTCTGACCCCTTCACATGTGTGTAATTTCAGCTTGAGGTTCTGAGCTGTGTCAGCACTAAAATTTCAACACTAGGTGAAAGCATTGAAGTGACATTAAACCCTCAGATTTTTTAACATAAACCAATACTGTAATGTGTGCCTTACTGTAATCCATGGTTGTTTCCCTTCTCTTTGCTGCTCTTTCTTTTAAATCCTCATGTCTTCCCATGCTTGGGGAGAACTTTCCTTTTCAGCTCAGGGCCTCTTCCTGTAGTGCTGGCTCAGGTTACAAGCCTATACAAACCTATACACAGACACCGTGTGTCCATTCCTGAGACAAGGCAGTCTGCTGCAAAACAGAAGTTCTGTGCAGCATGAGAAGATATACAGATTTAAAAGGAAGAGCAGCAAAGAGAAGGGAAACAACCATGGATTACAGTAAGGCACACATTACAGTATTGGTTTATGTTAAAAAATCTGAGGGTTTAAGGTCACTTTAAGCTCCACCTGCTGGCTGGATAGAAAACTAAATAATATTCATATGGAAAATGTAATAACCTCACTATAAATACAAATTCTAAATATAATAAATGAGAAAAGAAAATGTATAGAAAACCACTTCACATTTTCTTTAAACAAAGTGGTAAGTATTTATCTTAAATTTTTTTTCTATTCTACGCATTCTAGGAATCTGCATGTAAAGCCAACCAGCTGTCTTTATTCTAGCTTTAGGTATGTACTCACTGTACCCTTCCTCAAACAAATATCACTTTTCTGTGTGTTAACTGTTGCTGATGTTTGCATAAGGATTAAAGCTATGGGATTTCTGTTATTAAAAGTGATGCCTATACATTTTGCATTCATATGTAAATCCTTTTTTTTTTTTAATCTTTGAATTCTCAAATCCCACACCTCTTGGAAATAATTTTTTCAGTTCTCAACCAATGAATACTTTACATTTTTTTCAGATAAGCAGAAAATATATCACATGGCAAAAACTGTACGAATCAAACAAGGGATGAAAATGTAACCTTTAATACTTTTAAGTGCACAAAATTGGCTTATCCCTTAAAGAAAAGGCGACATAGAATGCATTAAGATCCTATCTTGGTGGGCATAGGACAGCATGGATAAGTGTAATGTAAGATGAGAAAAAGTAAAATGGGAAGACGGACAGGACAGGTAATTCAATGGGGGCTGGGAGAGTGAGGGGTGGGAGAATTGCAAAACGAAGCTCAGAAGAGGACAGTGTGCCTGTGTTATTCAACAAATATGAGAAAGCTGGGAGATCAGAAGAATGGAACATTGAAGAGCAGAGAAGAGGTAGGCCTTCTGATGGAGTCTGCAGGACACAGTGTCAATGGGACTATATCATGGATGAGCACTGAGTAGACGACAGTGAGACCACAAGGGGAAGAGAGAGAAGGCAGCAGGAGAAGATCACAGACTGAAGGAGAAAAAAGTAACGGAGGTCAGCAGTATTGGTTGGGACTTAGATAAGAGGAGGCAGTAGGAGCAGTTTGCTACTGTGAGAAAGGAGTGAGGAAAACAAGGTAGAAGGGCATCACTGGAAAAGGAACAGCATGAACATAGAAGAAGAAAGCAGTGACAGTAAAATGGAGAGAGGTGAGGTGTTGAGGGATAGTTTGGAGAATGAGAAAATAATTCCTTTCAAATGCATTCAAATTCACTAGGAAACGAAGGACAGCAGAGCAGCAGTCAAACAGAAGAAAGTACGGGGAGAAGGGGCCACAGTGGCGGGAAGTGAAATACAGAGGTTGAGAAGGAGCCACATAGGACAAGAATGAAACATTAAAAAAAGCCAGGAAATGGTGAGTGGGCCACTGAAGTGGTGAGAAGAAAGGGAGGTGATGCATGCTCCCGTAGGGTGTAAGGCTAAATATAAGAATCACAATAAAGAAAACAGCAGTGCCCCTCTCTCATTATGTTATACAGGAAGGCTGCGAATGATTATTACACATTTGTATACTACTTTTGGCCAGGTTTTATGTTACAATAAAGCTTCCTGAGAGTTACATAGGAAAGAAAAGCATTGTCCAGAAGAAATAGCTGGAACAATAGGTCTGACATTGGAGCAACATTAACTTAAAACATGCAGAGTGGTGGTCAAAAAAAAAAAAAAAAGGTCAAACTAAGATGTATTGTGCTTGGCTTTTCTTTATATGTAACATAAGTAAGGTTTAGAGTTAATCCGCTATAGTCCTTTGTAGCAGCATGTGCAAAAACCTAACCTATTCATTGTAAACAAATTCAAATGGATGCTGAATACCTCTCAGCCATAATTACATAGTAAATTAGGTTTAAAAAAAAAGGACAGGTTTATCAAGTTCATCCTCTCATAGCTCCTGCAGTTTTGGTCCAGTGAGAGGTAAAACAAAACCAGCCACGCAACTGCCAATGTTATCACACAGGAGGAAAAACATACTCCTTCATGATCCTATATGGGCATTTAGATCAATTCCACTGATCAAAGTATTGCTAACTAGCTTTTAAAAATGATAATTGTGAATATTGATAAAGTGGATGTCCAACCAAACCTTTTTCTTTTTAGTTTTGGATAGAGTGGGGAAGGTGTAAAATCCCTGGTGGGTTTTTTTATACAATGCGGGCTCTGTTAGAGAGATTTACCCTCATTTCCTGACTCACTGATTAAAAAATTTCCAGATTTCCAGCAATTCCACAAACTTGTGAAATGTTTAAAGGCATTACCACAAAAACACAATACTTTAAGAAACAAAATTGGCATTATGGGGGAAACATTCTATGTTTCTACAGAGTACTCCATACCTAA
>NW_017306319.1:2454649-2463898 GCF_000935625.1 Nanorana parkeri | reverse complement strand
CCCAAGTTACAACAATGAATACACAGTAAAAATGAAGCTGTTCTTGGTGCAACTGGATTCTTTATTCAAGATGAAAAAAAAAATACAAAGAACATTTCTTTCAATTCCTTACATTGATCCTAACAAAACCGCTCATCAAACATACAGAATAAATGCTACAATGCATGGACTTACTGACTGAACTTGTCAGTTGAAACAAATTCACCTTGGTAAAGTCTCAGTCACTTACCATGCATATCAACAACTAGCAATCTTGACAAGCATGAATAATAGTACTCTTTCTTTATTTTAATAAAAAGATGTTTTATCCTATATATACAAAAATATCATCTAAAAGAAAAGGAGTCTCACATGCAGGAAAAAAGAAACTTTATTCTCTTACATAATATGAGACAAAAACACAATAAAAATCCTCTGACTTTTTGGTCTACAGCAGAGGTAGACATTCAGTGGCTCTCTGGTATTTCTAGAACTATCACGTTCTGATGCTTTTAATGCACGTTGCAGGAAGGGCTATTTTTTCAATGGGCCAAGGTGACCATCTTCTTAGAGGTGCTATGAGACTCATGGACTTGTTCAGTGCAGTACAAACAGCTATAATAATGGCCAACTGTCAGTAACCTAAAGCAACCAAGCAGTCTACTGTAGTCAGTTCAGTGAAACATGAATTTTGATTGGCTGCTATGGATTAACATTGCCAATCATTACTATTTGCCATACTGAAGAAGCCTGTGAGTTCATAACTCATGGTCACGACCGCATTGATTATCTTATTGCTCTTGCATAGGCTGCAGAAACAGATGCAGAACCAGCACATCTATACGCATTGTATACAGGAGAAGATATAGTTATTACAGACTTAAAAGTGAGTGCAGCTGTGCCCAGACTATAGACATTAAAATATTTTCATATTCTTAACATGTAGTAAAAGAGATGTAAAAAAAAGCCTTTACTCAACTCTCTGCTTGTATTATGAAGTAATTCATCCTCAAGGGTCACAACAGAGAACATAAAGTCCAGTTTCAGTCAGTTTCTAACAGCTTAGAAACACATGCTATGTGTTTACATTAGAAGGCTGGCAGGCTGCCAAGATTCTACTCTCCTATGAAATGAGCTTAGATTTCAGTGCCTCTGTTCTGAACTTTGAAAATGAAATGTTCCACAATGCCTAGAGTTAGAGCTACATAATGTCTTGTTTTAAACTGCTTTCAATGCTTGTTCAAAATATATAAATACTTTAATGTGCATAGTCTTGGCACAGGTTCACTTTAAGACTGAGACTCCGTCTTCTGCTTTTTACCACTAGATAGCAGAGAACGGCAAGACAGTTTAATAAAAACTGTACAAAGAACATCTGAGTTGTCCATGGCTACCAGATACCTGCATGTATTTTTTTTCACAGACTTTATTTGTATTAGAACTGTAGCATCTGAATGTATGCAACAGGTAACACACTTTCCTCCATTTCTTTAAAATAGCCCAACTGAGCCTTATTGTTTCAAGACACCTGAAAAGCAAAAGGTTGTCAAAACCTGATTTACAGGGTCAGTTTAATACAGATATTATGCAAGTAGGCATAACACAATAGTCTAATGTGAAGTACACTGTGTACTTTACTGGCTGGAGAAATTAAGTTCAGCTAGCTGAAAAGAAAATTCAACACAAAACACATACTTAAATGTCATCCTACAAAGTCTAGCTTTTAAAAACAACAATATCCTTTCAAAAAAGCAACAGAAACAGGTAAAATTAACTTATTAATAAATTAAGCTGTGCATCACAAATACATTATCAAGGTGAAATACAGGCACTTGACAGGTTAATGTGCAAGGCAAATTTTACCCTTTACTGGTAACAGTATAAGGCAGTCTAAGTTATAGCCAGTGTATACATTCACTAAGGAATTACTGTTTCTGGTGAAACCAACTACAGTCAGGTTTCGGACTGTCCCGTAGGCACAAGTAATGCCACCATAACATTTCTCAGGTGGGCTCTCAGAGAGAAATGTGAACTATTTTTTACTTCTAATTTGAAAATTAAGAACACGAGTGCAAATTTAGTGTAGGATTCAGATAAATATAAAAGTACATAGCTATTTAATACTTGGGAGTATTCTGTTAAAAAAACGACAGCATGGAACTTACGAAACCTGCTACCCTCATTGAAAATATTGCATATTGTGAAACTGCCAATGCCGTCATTCTAGCTCCTCCCAGCTCTCAGTCAGGTTACCTTTGCTCCGTCTCCTAATACTAACCAATTTGCCCGCTGACTTAATACTCCACCTAGATGAATTCCCTGGACTAGCCAGATTTGTGTACTTAGATGAACCTTTTGTTTCCTCCTCCCAGCCAGGCCAGGAGTGATTATCATCAAGAGGGTCTTCCGTAAATCTTGGCTCCTCTTCCACCATTATCTGGGGGGGATCCCAGCCCTCAATCTCATCTGCTTTCTTTGGTTGAACGTTCTGTTTTATTGCCAAACTGTCCCAGAAACCGGATTTTTTCTCTGTCTTTGCTTCCTCTTTTGTCTTCAAAGAAGCTCTGTAAATAATGAGGATAAACACTGATTAGAAATGTTAAGAGAAGGGCCATATAAACAAACAATTATATAGCCCAGACTGGAGTGCATTTCTATTTGACAAGAGCAAACTTGTTGCTGTAATATAGGCAATCTGCTGCAGTGACAATGTGAAATGTTTGCCATTGGGAAAACCTTGGGTCAATTCAGATTGCACAAAACGATGTGTGTTTGTAGACAACTTTGTTGGACTGAAATAGGTGAGCCATTTACAGCCAAAAGCTAAATAATAAAGTACATTTTTAGTTTAAAAGCAGCTTAGAAATGGATGGCCTGTATAGCCCTACAGCCATGGTTTCAACCTATAGCTCTGCATCACCTCACTGTCACCCATACCTAGTCTGCAGCTGAGACAGGACTGCCGATAGTGTGGTACAGGCAGTCCTCCTGCACTGGCCTCAACAGGTCAGCAGGGTGGCCCAGGCCGACAGGGACAGCCTGTACGCTTGTTGCAGTGTCACTTCAGCAGGAGGCTGAACTCTGGCACTCACATGTAATCCACTCTCTACTATAGTGTTCACTGCACCACAGGATCCCTGTGGGCCGACCAGGGATATCATATGCATACTTAACCCTTTCACAGCCAAGCCCTCTGGAACGTTTTACTCCTCAGTTGGCCACACCATTTTTGCAATTCTTGCCCATTGTTTTGGTTTCCTAATGCCGCGTTGCTAGCGTTTGACCCCCCAAACCATATATTTTCTGAAAGCACAGGCCCGGTAGAATAAACAAATAGTACAAAATTTGTAGGCCCTGCGACAGTTGCGCAGATGTTTACCACATCAATATTAAACCGATAAAAATACACAATTCAATTGATAAAAGCACACTAAAATCAGTATCATTGCACAAAAAATAAAAAATAAACACTTTTTCAAATGAATCTAAAAAGATAAAACTGTATTGACTTAATAAATAACAAATATTTGTAAATTTTAAATTGCGCCTTTTTTGAAACGGTTTAAAAAAATTAGAGAACGCAAAACTTTAAATAAGCGACTTATGTTAAAAATCATTTGTGCACTGTGTTGGTGTTTGTGTTGTGATAAAATGATACAGGTGTACATTTAATTGCAACACAGGATATCACAAGGCACGGCAATGAGTCACAATGCTTTGCCATACGCTGCCACAGAGTCCTCAATCTCTTTTTCTGCAGCCTCTGTTCTAAATGAATGGGAAGCACTCAGTACAAAGGCTTCCCATTCATTCATAAACTGTTGATAGGAAAACATTTACAGCTGGTGGCTCTGGTCTGCACACCGCTTGGCCATCCTGAACTTCCGGCTCCCTCCTCCGGCCATTTCTCTTCGGATCCCCGCTGCCTCAGCCCATACAAGCAGGGGAGATCAGTGGGGATCTGAGGAGAAACAGATCCCTGCCTGGAGCGGCTCCAGACAGGGAGGAGAGGCTGCAGATGCCGGCAGCGGTGCGGGGGGCACCCAGAATTTTTGTTAATAGCTCTCATCAACGGCTTGTCAGCTGCTGATAGCTATTAATTTAAAGGAGACTGTCGGAGGAACTGTTCTGTTATAAAGTTCATGGTCACTAAAGAGAACATGAGCTTACAGCAGAACTGTAAAAGCCACTGACATAATGGCATACTGACGTGGCCAGCTGGGAACAGTTTTGTTCCGCCGTATGCCATACGTCGGTGGAAAGAAAAGATTATTGTTTTCATTCACTTTGAGGGTTAAGTTTAGGGGGTTGATTTACAGTTTTTGGCTTTGGTTGAAGTTAAGGGTCAAAGCAACCAAATTACATTTGTAATGGTAATATTTAACTTTCAGGTTTGATAGAGCCAAAGGAAATCTCACTGCTCCAATTCCTTAGGACTTCCTAGGTGCTGGTCTAATAGGAGTGTCTCCACCCTGTAATGTAGTAGTATACGAGCAGACCACACTAACCAGAGAATTCCAATACTTCAGACTTTATTGAAATTCACAGCAAATCCAGTAGAACAGTGGATAAAAGTGTATAAAGCAGTAAATACCAGCACTCCACACCCCGCCAGCTACAACCTCTCACATGTATTACCCGTAGGCTTATTCATGAATAAGTTATACTGGATTTGCTGTGAATTTCAATAAAGTCTGAAGTATTGGAACTCTCTGGATAGTGCGGTCTGTTCGTATACTACTACATTTCAGGTGTGACAGATGTATAACATAAGCACAATAAAAAAATCAACTCAAAAGTTACATTTTATAGATAGGCAGAACCTGATAGACTGAGTTAGCCCAATGGGTTCTGCTACATGTCTCCAACAGCAAGACCTTATTACTGACTGTTTCTGTCCACCTGGGAGTTTTCGGTGTTTTCATCCATTTTTGAGTGTTCCAGTACCTTCTGTTGCATATTTAACAATATTAAAGAAATCCAACAGAATGAAAACCCCTCATAATGGCCACAGGGGACTGGCCTAGCAGCCAGGCAGGATTGTTAAGTATATTTTCTTTATTATTACTACTTGACCAAAACGAACAGTTAAAGGAGAACTATGGGGTCGGTGTTTTTCCCCATTGTTCTCCTTAGGGTAACGGGAGGACACAAACTAGCGTCCTCCCGTTACCCTAAGCTCAGTATACCGCGAGCTACAGCTCGCGGTATACTGAGACGCCGCAGCCGGAGCGGATCCCGGCGTAGATGACGGGATTCGCCCAGCTGCGTGAGTGACAGCTGGCTCTGCCTATCTAGAGGCAGAGCCAGCTGTACCCGCCCCCTCCCCCGTCCGTTCCGCCAGTCAGCGCTGGCAGATCGGAGAGGGGAATCCAGCCCTCCCCCTGTCACTGCAGAGAGCCGTGACAGGATCGAGAGGTGAGCGAACCTGGTATGTGTTCGCTCACCTCCCGATCTACTGAGCCGACCTGTGACAGTCTCATTGTCACAGGTCGGCTAGAACTATGAGTTGAGTGGAAATCACTCATCTCATAGTTCTCCTTTAACCCTTCAAGTGCAGGGGTACCCCAATTGCAAGGGCTAATTTTTGCAAGAGTTTCTCTTTAAGGGATTTTTTTCGATTGGCTGCAGTGGGTTGCTAGTCTTTGCACGTTGTGGTTATTGTGCTTTACACTTGGTGAACAGAAGCGACGTGCATCTTTTTATGTTTTTTCTTACGCTTTAGACTTCGGAGATTTGGATGCTTTCAACAGTTGCTGCTCATCATCTTTGTTAAATATGGAAGTCACATCCTTCCAGCCTCGGAAACTGGCACCTTGAACCTGGAAAAAAAATGAAAAAAGGACGTTATTCATATAATGACGATTTATCCACATAAAGGAGGTATGTGATTTGGTGCCACTTGAAAGTAAGGGACAGAATTATTTCATTTACACTTTAAGTATGTGGGATGCAGCCTATTTCCAGAATCAACACTCAAACAGTATGTGCTTTATTCTGCAGCCTGGAAAACAATCATCCTCAAACGTTGGAACCTTTATAGCATCTTTGAAAAAAAAAAGGCATTTTGAACAGACAACAATAACCGCCTTGCTTGATTTCAAACACTTTCTAAAGTGTGGTACAGTTGGTTGAGCAATGTAGATACCGTAGACTGAAACTATACCTCTTCTTCTACAGACAGCAGACAAATAAAGATTCATTTGTTCTGCTCTCCTCTCACATGCACTGAGAAGATAAACCCATGGAGAGAAGGCAGCTCTTTGAAGTGCAAACGGAAGACAGAGTTAAAAGTGTATATCCGGGCAAAAAAATATTCACTAAATCTCTGCCATACAGGTACACTTCACTGTGTTTTGCCCCTACAAAAACATTGGAAGAGCAGAAAAATAGCGTTAAATCTGTCAGAAATCCAGTAAGCTCCTAGCTTCCAATAGTGGGCTGACAACACTGCCACTACTGCAGTAAAATCCCAAGCAGTGTTATCAGCCCTGCTTGAGTTCCTAACTGCTGGGGTAAAGAATACCTCCCTCATATGTTATGAAGATGGGGAGAGCATTCAGTAGTCTAAATCAGGAAGGCAGCCTTGGGTAACAACACTGGAGAAACAGTGAAGTGGGCAAGTGTATTCACCCCAAGACAAAAAAAAGTGTGTCACCGGGTGAAAATAAAGGAGCAAAGCCTAAAAAAAAAAAAAATGAATGCAGCCACCACATCCAATTAATTATAATGACAAATAATGTAAGTTAGCTCTTTTCTTTTTCTATGGCCGATTAACTTATAGAAATTAATTTACTGCCTTAGAAGTTACTAGTACCAACAGAAACCATTAAGGTTGGGTTCACACCTGGGCGTACCATAGGCGCGTTTTTTCTGCTAGTTTTTTAGCACGTTTTTCGTTCAGTGAAACGCGCGTTCGACGCTCGTTTTTTTACCTCCATGGCGGTATGATTTTTATTTTATTTTCCTTTATTTTCTCTATCTTTTTTCGGGTTTAAAAAAAACAAAAAAAAACTTTTAAACTTCCCGCCGGTTCTGCCCCCCTGCGGTGCGGCCGCTCGCAAGGGACGGAACCTGGAAATGGGCAGCGGCCTGAGGACACAGCAGGGTTCGCGGACAAGGTAAGTCCTACGCTGCATTCCCGAGTGTGGCTCGGGGTTACCGCTTTGTTAACCCCGAGCCACACTCGGGAATACCAATGGATACGTGCGGTAAAACGCCCCAAAGAAGCTCCTGTACTTGTTTGGGCGTAGGGCGTTTTTCAGCTCGTTTCCACGGGCTGAGATACGCCCAGGTGGGAAACATGCCCATAGGAAATTATGGGATTTCATTTGCTGAGCGTTTTTCAGCGCTTCGATCAGCGCTGAAAAACGCCGAGGTGTGAACCCAGCCTAAGCGCTTCTTCAGGTTCAGTAAATGTCAGCCATGTGAGCAATCCTTCAGACTGGATTGCTTGTCAACAAACAAAACATTTTAGGTTTTATTCATACAGAAGACGTTCTTCACAACATGTAGGAGCACAACACAAGAAAATCACAAATAAATGTAATGACTTCAGTTTTTTGCTGTTCTTTTCTTTGGTTTATATGCTTTTACGTGTATTTGCATCAGATTTCTTTCTTGCATTTGTTCTGCTGCTTGCTCCTTTGCACAATGCATGTAAACATGTTGCACGAGTATGAATTTGCTAACCATGTGACAGCTTCGTTTATTAGCATTGCACTGATCTTAGTATACTGTGCAATAACACATCTTAGCAATTCTGGTATGAATGAAGCCTGACACAGTTCTGGTGCATCGCTATGGTCATTCTGCTGACATGCATAAACTCAAAAACTAGCTATACTGATGGATATTATTTTCATATACACCGATCAGCCATAACATTTGGTTAATATGGGACCTAAAAGTGTATGAATATTAGGCAGCAAGTGAACATTTTGTCCCTGAAGTTGAAAAAATGGGCAAACGTAATGATTTGATTTACTTTGACAAGGGCCAAATTGTGATGACTGGACAACTGGGTTGGAGCAACTTCAAAACTGCACCTCTTGTGGGATGTTCCCAGTATGCAGTGGCCAAGACCTACTAAAAGTGGTCCAGGGAAGGAAAACCCGTGTACTGGCGACACGTTCATGGGTGCCAAGGGTTCATTGATGCACGTGGGGAGCAAAGGCTGACCCTTGTAGTCCGATCCAACAAAAGTGCTATTTGCTGATACCGAATACCAATACTGGAAGTCCCATTAAGGAAGCCAGGTGGCGCCAGGTGATGAGGAAGCATGGAGCCGGCTTTCTGACCAATCAGGAAGCCAGGGGGTGGATAATGACTAGCCGCCTGGCTTCCTGATACCGAAAGTTCCAGTATCAGGATAGGCATTGGGAGCATTTGGATGAGTAGAAGTACTCATCCAAATACTTGGCATCTGTCAATCCCTAGTCCAAATGTTTCTTTATTGGCGTAAACACATCTTGTCAAACAACAGGCAACTTGATCTTGGTGTGCTAATGACATACTACTGTTTCGTTTGAGCACACAGTGCATCACAGTTTGTTTCATATGGGGCTACGTAGCCACAGACCGGTCAGGGTGCCCATTGCCTCTGCTTACCAGTGTCTAAAAGCTACCACCAAAAGCTCCTACAATGGGCACATGAGCATCAGAACTGGACCATGGAGCAATGGAAGAAGGTGGCCCAGTCTGATGAATCCTGTTTTCTTTTACATCATGTGGATGGCCAGGTGCGTGTGTGTCGCTTGCCTGGGAAAGAGATGACACCATGGTGCACCAAGCGATAAAGGCAAGCTGGCAGAGGTAGAGTGATGCTATAGGCAATCTTCTGCTGGGAAACCTTGGGTCCTGCCATTCATGTGGATGTTACGTTGACATGTACCACCTACCTAAACATTGTTGTTGACCAAGTACACCCCTTATTGGAAATGGAATTCCCTGATGACAGTGACCTCCTTCAACAGGATGATGCGCTCTGCCACACTGCAAAAATGGTTCAAGGATGGTTTCAGAAACACAATGAGTTTGAGGTGTTGACTTGGCCTCTAAATTCTCCAGATCTCAATCCAATTGAGCATCTGCAGGATGTTCTGGAAAAAAAAAAGTCTGATCCATGGAGGCCCCATCTTGCAACTTACCGGACTTAAATGGCCTGCTACGGATGGCTTGGTGCCAGATACCACAGCATACCTTCAGAGGTCTAGTGAAGTCCATGCATGGACTCCCCTTTTTATTTTTTATGGGGGGGGGGGGAAGGGA
>NW_017306319.1:2380414-2454143 GCF_000935625.1 Nanorana parkeri | reverse complement strand
GGGGGGGGAAGAGAACCTAGTCAATATTAGGCAGGTGGTCATAATGTCATGGCTGATCAGTGTATTTACCACTCATTTTTTGTGCATTAGCACAAACCCCACTTGGCACTTCATTAATCCTGTACTGTCCCATTTAACCTCATTGTCCTATATAACCTAAGGACTTATCTTTGATAAAGGACACTTATCACTATTGTACACATTGAAGGCTGAATATATGCAGTAAAAGCATTTATTATTTATCGAAGCTCCCTGTTCGGTATCCACCCATTCTTTTGTTTTTCAGTAATCCAATTTGTAGCTCAGAGTCTCTCTCCTCCACATAGCACAGAATTAATTTCATTCATTCAATATGATCCATTATGGCTTCATGATGTACAATGCAACCAAATTAGTTCCTATTAAAATGATAGGATTGTCATCTCTTGATTATATTGTAAAGCACTGCGCAAACTGTTGCCGCTATATAAATCCTGTATAATAATATGCATACATACAGTATACTTCTGTTCTTTACTTAGCCTAGGGTTCCACCTTAACTACGGCTGCACGTTGGTGAAATTGTAAGGGATCAACAAGACTTCATTACCATGGGGAGGAAATTAACCTACTGAACAAGGTGCATATTACCACCACCACCTCCTCACACACACACACACACACACACACACACACACACACACTATATCGGGTTAATAAAAAACATTTGACATGACATTTTGTATAGCACAATGCAGCATTGATTTCCTTCTATCTCCCGTCTGAGACTTCAGTAGGCTTACTGAAAAAGAACAAACTGCATAATTTTATGAAAGTGAATATCTTCTAAAAGGTATGAGGATGCTCCTATAAAGATTTTGCACCAGCGCTGCACATCTTATTCTTAATATGGTAATCATGAAGGCATTTTTAGAACAGGTGTAGGATGTGACGCAAGCTGCAATACTCTGCCATATACATGCCTCTGTATGAAAAATCAATGGCCCCTTTCAATAAAAAGCAACTAAATACTTGAAGTCGGGTTATAGCTGGCCGTACAGTTGTATGAAAGCAACTCCATATAACACTACAGAAATTTTCTGCACCTCTTACAGAAGAATGTGTCTGAGAATTAGTAAGGTTAACCTTCTGTCAGTTGTGGCTTGGCTGACTTAGCGGAGCTGCTCCCTTTGCTATATGTGCACTCAGGATACTTCCTTCCTTTACTTCCTGCAAGCAGCGGAAGATTTACAATACTTGAACTATACAGAATGAACCTCTCCTGAGCTCATTCATGCTGTGAAGATGCTTGTCTCTACATCTTCTGCCAAGTGTCTGATTATTGCATGCTGTGAAAAAAAGCACCCACAATGGCCTGGAAGGAAAAAAGGACAAGGAGGGATGAAAACCACAAGATCTCTTCCAGGAATTCACGGACAGGCATAACTTTTTGATGTGTATTACGGGAGCACATATGACAGATTAAAGCATTGCTTTAGGCAAATAATAAAAAAAAAAAAAAAAAAAAACACAAAAATGATTTAGTCTAGTTATGAATTACATAATCTTTACAGTTTTTGTATAATTGTGGTAGTAAAGCTGCTTGTACTTTATATTATCTTCTCACAAGCCTCTGCAAGCAGAGATTAGATTGTGCGTGGAAGCTCCAATTATAGCCAAGTCTTGCAACTCCGCCAAAATTGGGGAAGCAGAGTGGGTGGGGCATCGAACATTTGTCTGGGCTGAATGAGAAAAAACACCAAGACTATGGTCAGCTTTTGCATTATGACAAATAGCAAGTAGATGACGAATAAGCAGCAGCAACCTATAGTGAAGTCATCATTCTGGCTATGCAGGCCAAAAGATATCTGTGCGTGTATAGATATACAAAAAGAATGGCTGAACAGAACCCAAAATACAGGTAAAACTCGAATAATTAGAATATCGTGCAAAAGTAATAGCAGTAAGTGCTGCAAAAGGGGCCCAAACCAAGTACTGAGTACATATGCATGCTTGTACTTTTCAGAGGTCCGATATTGTTCTATGTACAATCCTTGTTTTATTGATTGCATGTAATAATCTGCTTTTTTTAGGTTGTGGATTTGGGGTTCTTGGGGTTTTCATGAGCTGTAAGCCATAATCATCACAATGATGACAAATCACGGCTTGAATTATCTTGCTTTGCATGTAATGAGTCTATCTCATATATTAGTTTCACCTTTTAAGTTGCATTAGTGAAATAAATGAACTTTGCACGATATTCTAATTATTCGAGTTTCACCTGTATATGGTCAGGTAACTAGGGATATCCCGATACCATGTTTTCAAGACCAAGTACATCAGCTACTCACCGTTGGCAATTACCGATACATTTTTTCTAAAACAATACAGACTAACGATTTTAGGGCAATTTCTTTATAACTATGAAGAACTATAACTCAATCCATGATTTTACTTGTCCGGATACAAAAAATAATTTTAACCAAAACTGTATTTGACCGTGCTCAGAAGCGCTTCTCATTGGTCAACGCGGTCACCTGACTGCACTGACCAACAAGTGCTCACAAGTGAAATTCAAAATTCATGGCGCAAGGCTGCACTGGAAGGCAGTATGAGGTACAGATAGTGCACCCATACTGGTGGAGGGAAAAGGACCATTCACCAAAAGGTAAGTATAGCGGGGGAGAGTTGGCCAGATTTAAGCAGGTAATTCCATTTTCACAAATTACTTAGGAAAGTGAACTTACCTTTAATGTGCATTGTGTATGGTAAGAGAATGCTGCTGCCCCACTACCACAATATGGCACACAGTGGAATGAGGGTAGTGATCAGCGCACGCAGATGGCTGGTTTGCTTTTTATTTTAATTTGTAGTTATATTATTATTTTGTATGTTACCACTTTTTTTTTACCTTTTTTTAACTTTTCTATTTGAATATCTATCATCTTTTATATATTTTATTCACTTTATTGAAATTTGTGGATATCACACAGGGGTTAACAAGTCCCTACGTGATATCTTTCGGAGGTGACATGCTCTCTTTATGAGCCTGTTGTCCAATACAAAAGATACAGCACAGCATTGTGTGCCATCTTCTGTACAGCTCAGGTTGTGACGGTTGACACAGGAAGCACTGGGAATACAGTGCTTCCGTGTCACTGATCACAGAGCAGAGTGGAAAACGGACGTTCTGCTCCCCGCTCTCCATCCTGAACTACTTTGCTGTGGTCCCAGGTCACCCAGAAGAGTGGGGGAACCCGAAAACCACAGCGAGGAGAGGACGGATGATTTTGGCACCTTTCAGGGGAGGGGCTGATAAGCAGGCTGCTATACAAGTGATGTGGGCGGATCACTTGTACAAGCAGCCCAAACCTATTTAAAAATGTAGAGCTGGCGCTATGTATCGGGGCATTTTCACGAGTACAAGTACTTATGAAAATGCCCTGTATCGGCCCCAATTCCGATACTAGTATTAGTATAGGGACATCCCTACAGGTAACAGTTAAGCTAGATCAACAACAGCGTACTTGGTTGGAGTTCAACTTTAAATACTGTTTGAATAAAGTATTATGCAAAAATGATTCTTTTTACTTTGTTAGTGGGAACATTTCATCCTGTAAAGCAACTCTTGGCACCACTCAAATCAAATTATATAAATCAATTTGTCACTGCCAATTTTAGACCACTAAAAATAAAAAATAAAACTCTGGGTAAAAACTGTTTGGGATAGAGTAGGGAAGGAAAAGTCTCAACTTGTTATTGCTGTCACTAGAAGAAGAGAAGAGAACGGTTACCACTGGAACAGGAACTGAGGGAAAATCCTGTTAAAAGTGGGACTTCCTCTCACTTCTGAGAAATTTCCAAACTTTTTTAAATCTTTTTAGAATCACTGACATAAGAAAGTGAGAGGAAATCTTTCCTACGGGAACATAGCAATAAATACATGAATAAGATTTTAACCCCTCTGTTTTTAAACTAAAAAGTTTTTGCTGAAGAAGTTCACTTAAAGTGACACTAAACACAGGGGTTAAATCTTAAAAATACATTTAAGTACCTTAACTATTAATAAAAATGTATCTTGTGTATCACTCAGCTGCAGATCCTCAAACCATCTCTGAATTCATGCTGACAACTGTCCTTCCTTCTGGAGGGTGACTACTTTTGTTCCCCATGGTCCCTGTGTGTGTTGTAGACACCGCTCCAAGCTCACACCTGTGATGGACTACAATCTCATGTTTAGTTTACTCATTTGTATTGATGTTATAATCTATCACAGGACAGAATTCAGGTGCCTATGACTGCAGTTGGCCTTCTTCTAACCGATTTCAAGAGGGCTTTGCATTCCCATGGACGCGTGGTATGGGAATGCAAAACCCAACTGAAGCGAACAAAAGCCTGCTGACACAGAATGGAAGGGAGGCAAGGTGCAGCACATAAGGTCTATTGAAATGTCCAGTATAGTTTCACAGAATAGCTATACATAAAAAGTGAAGGCACTTTGTAACCAATTTTGAGGTCTGAATGGATCGAGCAAAAAGCTAATATAATCACTGTGCCAGCAAAGTAGGACATCACCCAGAAATTAGTATCAGCTCTTCAGATGTCACTGAATGCATGAGTGCTTGAGTACAGTCTGCCTTTCTAAGGCAGGGGTGTAAAACCCAAGCCAGTAAACTGTAGGCTTCTGTTGCCAATCCTTGTGGGAAACTCAGATCCAGCATGCTGTTACATTTGGAGGTAACAAGATCTACAAAGACAACAGCACTAAGTCTGTTATACAGTCACAGAGTCGTGTATTCTCCAGCACACACACACCACAGACGGCAGCCAAGGTGCAAAGTGAAACCATCTCAATAAAATGCAGGTTCACTCAGTAATTCAAGGTTCATGCTGCTGAAATTTATGCTGGCTACATTTTAACAATGCTAAAGCAGCATACTTTTCTGAAGCCCTAGGGCAGACAAACCCTTCATATCACATATGACCTGAAAGTGTCTTAGAAAAGTTTCGCACTTAGTTTTCCAACTCCGTCTACAGTTTACGTGAAATGTCAAATCTACATTTTGTCAAGATAAATAGTTCTTGGTTTAAAATATGAATGGTCATTGTCGAACGTAACATTTCCTGAGGAGCATTAAAGGCAAGTCTACCTTTTAGATCATGTTTCATGTTACATCCAGGCTGTAATATGAAACATAGTCACATCAATTCCCATACACTTACATTAATCATGGAGTTCTTCTCCCTACAAGCTGTTGCTATTTTTTTTGAATCTGCCACAGGTGTGCATGGCTCCGCCCACACAGTCATATCATCCATTCACAGATCTTTTGGCAGGATCCACTCTGGCAGAGGGACTTGTAGTTCTCCATAGAATAAAAGTGCGGTCATGTCAACACACTCCCATTCCTGTTACTACATGGCCATACCTCGGTATAGATAGGGAAGATAGGAAGAGCCAGAGAATTGTACCTTTCATACACTGATCTAGCTTACAATGCTTTACTAGCTCCAAAGCGAAAAAAATAAAAATAAAATGCACAATTTAGCTTTTTTCATAATTTGTGCATTTATAGATCAGATATTTAGTAACAATCAATCAGATTTGGCTTTTGATTCAACAGAATATTTAAAGTAAAACAAATGAATATGGCATGGACAAATATGATGGAGCCTTAACTTAATATATTGCTGCACAACCTTTGGAGGCAATCATTGCAAACAATTGATTTATGTAACTCTCAATGATACTTCTGCACCTCCCAACAGGTAGTCTGGCCCACTCTTCTTGAGAAAACTGCTCCAGACAGACATTTTCCTTCGTTTTCTCTGGTCCATATTCAGTGTAGAGCACATGATTGTTTGTTCTGCTTTACTCTATGACAGATTTGCCTTCCTCAGGGGTGTCTAGTAATTTTCGCACTGCATCATGCATGTCCATAGTGCAGGCAGAACTCTTATGCGAAGGGGGAATATGATGTAAAAGGCGGGGCTCCGATGTAAAAGGGGAACTCTGACGTGAAAGGAGGGGGCTTGATGTAAAGAGGCATCTGATGTGAAGGAGAACTCAGATGTGAAAGGGTGGACTCGGATGTGAAAAGTGGGGATTCTGATGTGAAGCGGCTCCGGATTTGAAGGGGAAACTCTGATGTCAAGGGGGAACCCCATTTTTTTCTTACATTTCATTTTTTTAAAACTTTTTAGACTGGAGTGCTTTAGATTTTGCTTGCATTTTCGAAAGATGCCATGACTGAAAAAGGCTGCTCTAGGACCTAAAGGAATATGAGACAATTGCATTTAAAATGTCACCACTTTAATTGGCTGGGAAGCCGGCTCCATGCTAGTGGAAGAACCGGAATAGGTACTCTGTATCGGCGAGTACCGAAAGATAAATATCGTAGTAAAGACTGACAGAGGAAAAATAGTTATTATTATACTTATTATTATAGACGCCAACACCCAAAGTGTTTACATTGGCTTCAACATTAATGGCTATTTAAAATTTGGAAGAGCTGCAAAACCCAAACACAATATACACAGCTTCATCCAAATAGGCAGGCTAACTACGGATGCAGATGCTATGTTTATTAGTCTCCTTTAAAGTAGCTCAATGAAAATATTCCAGAATAAGTTACTTACAATGATCTGCAAAAATAAAAAACCTTGAGAAATGTAGGACATAACTACTACATAAAGTTACTTACAACTACTTACTGGCATTGCATGAAAGTAGATCCAAAACCTATCTGGAAGACATTAGTTTGTTAAAGCACTGTGTATCATAACTGCCTTTTTTCTTGGGAATATAATACTTGTGTTCTCCTTTTTTCTCCCTCTGTTACATCTCAGTGCTGCCAAAACCCTGCAGCCTCTTTGCAGCTTTTCTACATGCATGCGTTCCAGCAAAGGATGCATGGCATTTCTCAAGGCAGGTTTCCTGATAGTGACAGCAGCAGGTCATGAGGTAGTGATCGGATTAACACCTGCTTTGATTACTAGACAATAACCTTTAAATGGAAAACAAAATAGTTTCTATAGATATCTGCTGTATCAAAGTGAAGAACAAAGCCTGAAATCCTTCTGAATTTCAACAGAATGTAGTCCACCAAACACGGAATTAATACATTTAATACCATATAAAAGTAAAAGGTATCTCTGTAAACAATAAAGTAATTTCTGTTCTAAACTGCTAAAAAGTATTTTTACTAAACAACCATAAAAAAGGTGAATGCACCAGCCTAAAAATCACAGAAAAAAAGGAGACAGTACGCAAGGAGCCAGTTCCTAAATAGCTTGTACTCAGGTGACCACTAAAACACCTCTAGCGCCTTTCTAGGGCCTTTAGGTCGCTCCTAACTACTTGTTCTCACACCAGTTGCCCCAAATCAAAATAATGGAAGATTATGGACAGTGGTTAACAGGCGGTTTCAGAGCACCTTCTAATTCCATATTATTTCACATTGTTTTACTGTCTTACTAGAATTTGGGAAACCTATCAGATGCAGTGTGACTTCTTACTAAATCTTAGGAAAAGGCTGTAGTAGAGATGCACCGATATGGTATTGGTGCCGATACTGGGTATTTTCAAGAGTACTTGTACTCGTGAAAATGCCCAGATACTGAACGCCCATACCGGCGCTTTAAATGTTTAAACTGAGGTGGCTGCCTGAGGTCTTGCGCTTGCTGTGGACCTCGGCAGGCTACCTGTGAACCGCGACATCTGTTTACATAGCCAGCCACATTTCTCCTCCTCCTTACTAGGGAACCACAGAGCACTTCTGCTGGCCACGAGACCCCGCACAGCCCACCTTAGATGTATTGCTGGAATCTGTAGTCCTCTATAGCTTTTGGTATTCTGCATTGCTGTATAAAATATTGCTCGGATTTGTAGTCCTCTATAGCTGGTGGTATTCTGCATTGCTTTATAATGTATTGCTGAGATGTGTAGTCCCTCTACAGCTTGGAGCCAGCGGCAGAACTACCAGGGTCGCTGGAGTTGCAGCTGTGACCTGGTGCTCCACCACTGTCCTTAAATCATTAGTCTGTATGGTTTTAGAAAAACTGTCACATGACACTGAAAAAAGGTATCAGTAATTGGTATCGACAAGTACTTGAGTTAAAGTATCGGTACTCATACTTGGTGTGGAAAAAATTGTATTGGTGCATCACTAGGTTGTTGGCACCTAATGACCTAACCTGAAAAGGCCATGCTACTAAATCACCAAACTGCTTGTGAACAGAGGGTTTTATCCACAGGTATGGATAAATAAAGAACACAAGACTTACTAGCCACTTACCAAATCCTAGGAAAGTGCTGTAGGCATTTGATACTCTAACAAGGCTAGAGAGGGTTTTATCCACAGGTATAGATAAGTAGTTAACACAAGATTATTAGAAAAAAAAAGGTGTTTAAACTAAAAAGAAGGTATAATAAAGAGTGTTTTTTTTCATATGTACATTTGAATACATGACCAATAATCCCATAGAAAGAACTACCATTAGTCATTTGTTCTGCCATGTTTTACATGGTAGCTTACCCAGAGCAATAGGCTGCACAGCAAAGTTACACAAATGTCAAATGTTCTGCACACATTATTTTGATTATTATTACTAATCGTGCCTAAACATTTTTTTAAATGACATATGAAATGTGAGCCGTTACAAAAACATTCTTATTGCCCATAGCAACCGATCAGCTTCTCAGATGGTCAGATGGAAAAAGTGCTACAGATTCCTCCATCTACGCTAAACTGTGTGTATGGAAGAATCTCCCACTGGGCCAAGCTTCAGTATCTTGCTAGTCGGCCCCGCTGGCTCTCAAAATACCTGAACAATGCATGCATCCAATCAGATTTTGACAGCAAGTGAGGCCGGCTAGCAAGATACTGAAGTTTGGCCCACCGGGAGATTCCTCCGTACACACAGTTTAGCGTAGATGGAGAAATCTGTTGCACCTTTTCCATCTGACCATAGAAAATCTATAGGTGTATGGCCAACTTTACTCTCATTCTTGAAAATGAAACAAGCCATGTGATGGATTGGTATGGGTAAAAATTAATTTTTCACACATCAACCCTAATGTAACTTTTTTTTGTTCTAGGCTTGGTTTAGGTCTAGTGTTCCTCTGATTGTAAGAACTCTAAAAATCTGGTTAAACTTATGTTGCTATTTCTTGGGAGTGAACATCTGGCCAGGTCTATAGCCTTGAATTACAAAACTGAGATATCAGGTATGAAGTTCTTCAAAGTGTGTACGTGACATTACATTGTGCTTCCAATTCTCTAGACCAGCGTCATGTCAGCTCTGGAGAAATGAATTTCCAAAACAACACTTATACTTTTCCAAGGGGGGAGTTCTAAGCAAGTAACAGTTTGCTTATCATTAACTGCCAAGTTTATATTTTTAAGCCACATTCCCACTCATGTAAAGTGTCTTAACTGTGAAGGTAATTGTGCAGTAAACAAGATGCTGCTTTAATTTCGGATACAATTATTCTAGGTTGCTTTCAGACTCTACAGGTTACTGCAATGTGTTTTTAATATTTGTCAGTCCTGGAAGTGTAGTAACTTAGCAACACCCATTAGTGTTTATATTCTTTATCACATCCAACTAACGCTTTCTCGGCGATCTGTTCCTGCGGTGTTATGGATCAGTCTTTTGAAAGCTATGATCTGTAGCACCCATGGCATCTGTTGAGTTGTGTATATCCAGGCTGTCATTGTAATAAGACTGCATTGTTATCTGATGAGAAGCTACTGAAAGGCATGAGGAGAGTAGTTACCAGAGAATTTCACTGGTAGTGATACAGTATCCGCCACCAACTAGCTAATGTAGGGTGCAGATCCATATAACTTTGTGGAAGCATACAAAGAGATGGCTGTGTAAATCAATTAAATGTTTTGAAAACATTATGTTGGAAAGACTCAATAGTTTAATAAAAATGTATATATTTATGAAGAAAACCAATACGTTTCATAAAGAAATAGATCTGGATCTCTGTATTTAACAGGAGATAACCAAACAGAATTGTACTATCAAATTAAAAAAAATATTTTGAATAATGTTATATTTTTTGAATACTTTGCAAGCAAAAACGTACTTTAAAATGAAACAAAATGCCATATTTATTCAATACAATTGTCAGGCTGTTTCCTGCTTTGTAGAGCTACACAACTGGTCTTAACTGTCACTTTTTAAACGAGAAGTATTGGCAGAGTGCAAAACACTCATTCCGATAGTTAGAGCCGATCTGTGACACTGCAGTTGTCACACGTAGGATCTATAGATCAAGAACTGAGAGATCACATATTGACTTCCTGATTTTCTCCCTGCATAGAGCGGTGATTGTCAGTCATCGCTCCCCACAGGAATTACCACCCTCCCCTCTCAGTTCCTCCAGTGCTGACTGGAAGAATGGATGGGAGAGGGGGCAGGCACAGCTGGATCTGCCTCTAGAAGAAAACTGGTCAGGTGGCAGGGTGGATCCTGCACTATCAGCATAAAGGGGGCAATAGCCCTGTATATGCAAAGTTTTGGGTCACAGGAGGATATTAGTAAAGCCACTCCTAAGACTCAAAAAGAGAACCAACACCAAAAAAGGTCTGGCCACAGTTGTCTAAGATGGCCATACATTTTTTAATACCCCACCCATGCTAAGTAGCATGGATGGTGGTGGAATCCCGCCCACTGGGCTATTTTACTCTGACAGTGGCAGGTGTGCTGTTAGAATATCCAAACAGTGATTGCAGTCACTGTTTGCAGTGACCGTTTCTCCAAGAATTGACATAATTCTATTTGACATAAATAAAATAGAAAAAAAAAAAAAAAAAAAAAAAAAAAAAAAAGAAGAAAAAAAAAAGGTATTTTCTTGAAACGGTGGGATGTCCACTAATTGCGCTGTGTATGGACAGTTTTACAATGCTCACAATAGCCATTAGGTGTAATTAGTTGGACATAATTCCCTTTAATGGTTAACCTACAAATCTCTACATCCACAAATGAAAGCATCAAAGAGTAACGTGTAAGAAAGCAAGGGTCACATAAAAAAAATACTTTTAGGTAAAACACTGCACTAACACCACAGTGTATGACCTCACTAGAAACATACTACACTTTCCCTTTACTATGCTGTAAAACCCATGGTGTTTTACACTGTGCTATGAAATCGTGTTGGAAACACCAACTGGCACTGTATACTGTGGGAAAACTGTGATGTGTGTCTATACGTGGCCCTAAACTTTAAATCTTAAAAATGTATTCAAGTACCTTCACTATTAAGAAAAATGTAGCTTATTTGTGTATCACTCGGCTGTAGATCCTCAAATATCTCTGAATTGGTGCGGACACTGTCCTTTCTTCTGGAGGGTGACTACTTTTCTTCCCCATGGTCCCTGTATATAAAGCATTTTACATTGTAGGGCCCTCCTTACCATCTTATCTTGAATTGTATTGTGATTGTAATGTCTTCCTTATATTGTAAAGCGCTGCGCAAACTGTTGGCGCTATATAAATCCTGTATAATAATAATAATAGAGTAGTCACCGCTCTAAATTCGCACCTGTAATAGACCACAATTTCAATACAAATTAGTAAACTAAATGAGATTGTAGTCCATCATGGGAGTGAGCTTGGAGCGGTGGCTAATTTACAACACACACAGGGACCATACCCCTGCTTTTTCAAAAAGAGAAATACCCTGGCACATTTATAAACATCACTACTCAGGACTCTGTAGTAAAGTCCCATTTATTTTTAGGAATGGAGAAAAAAAAAATTCCAGGAAAAAAAAAAAGAGCCTGGTCACATAACCGAGCATTAAAGGAGTTCTAAAGTCGCAGCACATGCTTTCCAGTATCAAAGTTAAATGAAAAAAATATATATGTTATGTAGTGAGTGCTGCCTTCTGTCTGCCCATCACTTAGCATCTCTTTCCTTGCTGCTTGATGTGATGTAATCTCAATTTCTCAAGATTACATAGCCCATAATGCATTGCTTCCAGCAAGCAATGCTATTGTTATATTGGTCAGACATTCAGCTCCGAAGGTAGGCTCTGGGAGTTGTGACACCAGAAAGTGCATATTTACAGGGCTGGTTGAAATTGTGTCAGTGCATTGAGGAACTACATCCTGTTGGCATTTTTAATAAGTAATTGGGTAAAAAAGTTTTTGACCTGGATCTGGATATTAGGTGCCACACCCCTGGTAATAGTATGCAGAAAAGATTCTTTTAAAGAAAGAAAAGTGGGGTTTTGAAAGCACCAGATAATGACAACTCCAAAACAGAAAAATATATAAAAAAAATATTTATTTCGTATAAATCTTAAAAAAGAAAAAGGGGGCTCAATGCCAATAATAAAAATTATTAAATTAGATAGATAGTCCCTACAAAGCTCTTTCCA
The DNA here is from genome assembly GCF_000935625.1 of Nanorana parkeri. Taxonomy (NCBI): domain Eukaryota; kingdom Metazoa; phylum Chordata; class Amphibia; order Anura; family Dicroglossidae; genus Nanorana; species Nanorana parkeri. The sequence continues at coordinate 2,441,767 of NW_017306319.1, read as the reverse complement.
CATACACAATACCTCTCCATTTACAAAACCGACATGATTCACCCTATGTTCTTATGGGCATACATGATTGGGGTTAAAGTGCCAATGACCAGAATACATACAGAGAGGCCCTTACAAGGATGTTCGTAGGGCTGTGGAATGGAATAATGCTCTCCGCTAGCACTGCCCTAGGAGCAGAATGTGACCCTAGGAACAAAACATGATTCAATTGGTAAATAGGAGCAACTTTTCGAACATGATTGGATACAAAAGACAATGCTAGTTCAGTTAGAGATCCGCATGATTCCTCATCCAACTTATTGGATTTAACGTATTTGTCCACAATATTACTTCATCTAGTGTCCACAATATATAAGCATTGACTCTATGGGTAGTGCTTGAAGGGTTAGAGGGTGGAGCAGATCTGTTCTCCACTAACACCAACCCGCAAGCAAGTATGGCCACCTTGAGAGTTCATGCAAAAGGTAATAACAATGATTGTCAGGGATTCCACATAGTTTATATGCTTAGGGTACATGATTCAGGCATATTGCAGATGGTCATAGTTATGTCAAACACAGTGCGATTCACCATTGGATTACGTGGTTATGGTTATTAGGAGTGAGATAAAACGTATAGAACTTTACAGAAAAACATGTATTTATTTTAAGTTTTAACCATAGATACCGTTCAAGTGTTCCTAAAGTGTTAGGTTTAGAACGCCGCAGGGTCCACACTGTACCCTCCAATTTATGAATAACACATAAAATGCACGCACAGTGTGGAGTAAATACTGTAGTGTCCTGTGGAGAGGTCCTACTGGTATTCACTCTCCATTATAAAAAGACCCCCAAGTGTTGCTCACAGCAATCAGATTACTTCTTTCATTTGCACACCTACAAAAAAAATGCCAGCTGCTATTTTTCTTTGCCTATTTCTTTTAAATGGCTCCTATTACTATATGCAACAGTGACCTAGGCTAAGAAAAAAAAAAGGAGTCAGTTTCTGAGCCTGTGCAACACTGACCTGCAAAGATTTCAAATGCTTCGGTTTATGCATACCCAAATGATGAAATCTAATAGGAAACCGAACAATGCATCAGTTACACACCTATACTTACGTAAAGCAAAAATGAATAAATATGCTATGGGGATTTATTTATGAAAATGTCTCTGAGACTCAAAGAAACAAATCAAATTCCAAATTTTGTTTGTCATGCTGTTATCCTCTAGGGCAGGTTAAAATCTGCTTGGTTCCCCCTCAGATAGTTATATATGCAAGCCCCAATGTGTCTTGGAAAAATAAATGACCACTATGAACAATATTTCAAACCATTTTAATATAATGCTTAGTTTGTGAAGACATTTTCGATTGTTTATTATTCTGGGGTGACAAAGACTATAAAACATTGGATAAAATAAAAGTGAGCGGCTTGCCCATGACATTTCTAATCTAACTTATTACAATTGCAAAGCAGTAGAGCTGCTTTATATTAAATCTGAACAAAGATTACTACTCTATAAACATACAAAATGGAATGTGAGATTATTGGGAGATATTCTTGGAAGTATTTAAACATTGTATGGCTTCGATTGAGATTTTCTTCAGAACTGTATATAAAGCAGATGCCAGAGTTGTGAACCATCACAGAGCCTCTCCGGTAGCATGAAACAGAGCTGAGACCTGCTTGCTAGTTGCTTAACTATGTCAAGCAATTGAATACCAGGAGGCTATAAGCGTGGGATGATAATGCATATACACATCAGCACAGCGACAGGAGTGGAATAGCAGTTGCTGCCATTCACAGCCTTGCTTCATAACTCCGCCAGTCACACTAGTAAGATTACCCCTGTCCTCTATGGACTACATGGAATCCTAATATATGACTGGAGTTCAGGTTTAACTATTACATGATCCCAAAGGCCATAGTGGGGGGACTATGTTTGGATTCCAATGTTATAATAAAGACCAATGGACAGATTTGGGTCTACCCCTACACGGAACTTAGCCAGACGTATTTTAGTGAAGGGATACTTTACCCAAGATTTCACCTATACATACTTAATGTCCTTAAGGTCCTTAGACACAATTTCAAACGGTTTCTAAAGGGACCCAAGCAATAGTAAATGCTGGTTTGTCCCAGCTACGATAGGGAAATGGTGAATGCATACTAGGTAAGATGAAAAGGAGAAAACTACAATCTATTTCTTATAGTCACTGCTGACCCAGCCCAACAAACAGTAACTGTAGTACACTTTTGCTAAATGTGGACCATAGAAGGGTATATGGTTTATCCCAATCAAGGTTGCAGCTAAGCAACATTTGGTAGATAAGGATCAAACTTAATGTTGTCATAGTCTTCTTACTAAAATGTGAGTAGCCATGTGCAAAGACTGTATGATATTGAAAGCAATATAAATTTTACTCTGCTATGTACTGCAGCACGCTGATTGTTCTATTTATGGATTTATTATGAGTTCTGTTATCTATTATTTTGCAATGGGATCCATGCCAGAACAGGAAAATTGAGGGATTATACTGTATAGTGAAATATGGCCCCCAACCAGACTAATCCTATATCTTTCGAAACTAAACAAAAGACTAAACAGACAGCAGATAATCTTCTATGGATCTTCAACATCTGGTTGATCACAGCCAGACTGAGTGATGCACGTAGCATCTCTATGCACCTTCAGATGTAAGAAGACAGATCTGCTTGAAGATCAGTATTCTTCCCCTACAATGAGGGAGTGGAGAAGTGTCTCCTCTATGTACGAACGTACAAACTTCAAGAACACATTATGATGTACAGATTATTCTAGAAATAGATTGCTTGTTGGTCAGATTACGCAGGCACAATCAAACAAGTTCTATCTAATGTTCATGGTGAGCGTTACACTTAGTAGTGGTTGTGTCTATCCATGCAATAACACGGAGCCCCCACCCACAGCCCATTATGCCATTACTTGCATTGCTTGGTGGACTAAAGCCAGACACAGGCATCGGAGCACAGTCATATGTAAATTTGCAATTCCACTGTCCTGGGCTCCAAATTCTCCCATTAATAGGAATGCCCTGGATGAGCATTTCTGTGTAGACAGTGGAGGAGGGATAAGAAAAGGTGCACAGACCAGCTGGGTATCTGATGAAAATAGTCATTCACAGTTATCTGAATTTGACTCAGACATTGGTTCATTGTTTCCAACTGAATCAGAAAACCGTCATCTAATTTCTGTGTCTACCTAGCAGTAATTCATTATCACAGTTACTGATGTGCAAGGAGGACAAGTCATAACAGCCTCTGAAGGAGTGGGGGGGAAAAAAACAAAACACAATGTGTGTACAATGGGTGTTTAGACAGAAAGATACTAAAAATCTGCAAGATTGTCATGGGCCAGCGGGTAAAGTATCAGTACTGGGCCTCCACACCTTATTCCTGTGCTTTGGAAGCTCCCAATGCAGCTTGTAAAATGATGGTATCAGACAGGTCGGAGACTTATGGATGCTACAGCAGAAATATAAACTATTGGCTGACAGCAAGTGTACTGTAGACCTAAAACAGGAAAGCATTTAAAGTCAACCATGACAATTCCATGACCAAAACAGTTAAGCATGAATAATGTCTTCCCCTTCATCTATATAGAAGCACACAGGGGCTCACAATTAAGGAAAATAGCATGAAGAATATGAAACATGAAAAGATCTTAACACTGTAAATTCCTGCAAAACAGTGCTGAACCCCATGTAAGACAGTTAAACTGTTTACTTCTTCATAACATTTTTCTTCTTTTAACAAGAATGTTTTCCAGACACCATGTTCAACAATTTTACTTTAATGAAACCATGTCAAAACAGTGAGCTAAACCCAGCAGTGGAGCAAACATTTACTTCATTTAGCTTGTATGTGTGCTGGTATTTCATAAAGATAAAATTCTTTTCTAGTCTGTTCACTAGGTCAGAAGAAAACCACAGTGCTAGAATGGCTTTTTCACTTTGTATCTTAAAGAGTCTCTGCAGGCAAAAATTATAAACTCTTTTTCTTCTTCAAAGCTCCCTTAATATATACAAAATAACATTACGCTTCACTTTACAACCTAACACTATATGAATAAACTGCCTGATGACCCCGCTGTTCAACTGAATATGACCCTATTTCTTGTTGTGGGACAACAACAATATTCAGCTGCTATGCAAATGTATGATCCTCTGAACAATGTCAGTAACCGGAAGCTGCAGTTTTTTTGTGTTAGGCTACGATGTCTGTAGGGTGCTTTCATGCCCATGTGCATTTATGTCTAGGTTCAAAAATAACAGTTATACTCAACCAAAGCTCCCATCCTGCGAGCTATCACAGCGCTCCCTCCAGGCTGTGTGCTCTTCCACTACAGCACAAAACCACAAGGTAAAGTAATTAAAAAAATCATTAAATATATTTTAAAGGAAAGTAATCTACATGGATTAGACTTTATTTCAGCCTCCTTTACTACCCTGTACTGCGTTAACTCAGACTATGTGAGGGTGTGGCAGCAGTGAGCCAATCAGGTAGGTGTGCTGTATGCACATGTTCTGACAAAGAACCTGCTGGGAGCAGATTGATGATGCTCCTTTTCTGTCTAACCACTAGGTTTGCAGCTAACGATTATTTTCATGATCGATTAGTTACCCGATTATTTTTTTTTCAGCCAATTGATTGGTTGTAAAAAAACTCTCTCTCTCTCAAACCAACTAATCGTTGATGAGAATAGTTGCCAACTATTATCATCATCGATTATTATCAATTAGTTGTTGCAGCTCTACCAACCACAATCTAGAGACCGGGAGAGGACTTGGCTTTGTCGCTTAATGCAGTAGAAGAAATTAAGGTCACCAGCTTAGCTGTGCTGTCAGGGCTGTGTAAATCTCAGGAAAGATTGGACATAGATACTTTGACAGGAAAAACAAGTCCTATATTTGGATTTCAACTATTTAGCAGTTTGTCTGGAATTCAGCATTACAACTAGGGATGCACTGATACCGGAAGTCCCAATAAGGAAGCCAGGCGGCCTGTAATGACACCAGGTAACAATGAACCATTGAGCAGGTCAGGAGACTCGTTGAGTTTTCCAAATGCTTAGTAATCTTAAAATGCAGCTGTACAGACCTCCTCCTGTCTTCCTGTTTTGCAGTGCAATGCCATCTCGTGGAAATCTCCATCTTGCAAGTACCCGGAAGTGAGATAGTTGGAGATCGACGAGTTGGAGCTTTCGATAGAACACCCAGCTTTCGGCCAATCAAGAAGACGGGAGGCGGGGAACGACTCGTCGCCCGGCTTCCCGATTGGCCAGGAAACTGACTCCATGCTCCCTCGTCACCAGGTGATGAGAGAAGCATGGAGCCGGCTTTCTAGCCAATCAGGAAGCCGGAGGGCGGGTAAATGACTCAACGCCCGGCTTCCTGATTGGCCAGCTTTCCGAACAATCAGGAAGCCGGGTGGCGAGTCATTACACGTCGTCCGGCTTCCTGATTGGCTTGGAAGACAGCTCCATACTCCCTGGTGATGAGGGAGCACGAAGAAGGGTTCTTGGCCAATAAGGAGGCCGGGCGGTGTGTAATGACTCACCGCCTCTCTTCCTGATACTGGAAGGAAAACTTTAAAAATGCAGCAGAGGGTAAGACTAATCAACAGACTTGCCTGTTGGCTCCTTGCAGTTGATCTTTTTCCCCAATGCAAACTCACCATTCCTTGTTCTGCACTGTCTTTGTGGAGATGGCTATCTTGGTTGAGGAACAGTGCTTTGCTTCCTCATACCAGAGCTGCTCCCTTCCCCCTACACAGATTCCCTGCTGGATGGAGAAGTTTGGAATGGATGTCACCACTGTGACATCCATATGTGTCCACTTTTTTCCTTCGTCTTATGATGGAGGAAAATAAACTGAACTTATTGGACTCATGTTAGGTCTATGGGGGAGTCGGATGTAAGCGGACATGTGTCCATTTAACATTAGATTACCCCCAACCTGTCACAATCGGTATGACAAAACAGAACTCTGTTTGGTTTTCCGGACCTGGAAACCTATGCATGTCTATTTAGATCTGGCTGCCAAAAGACCAACATGGACTTGATTGGCCCACCCATCTGAAAGGGGCCTACTGAAGCAGCAGAAGAGGTGCAGGAAGCACAGAATAAATATAGTTACACTGCAGCTTTCTCTGTAGTAAGGAGAACAATAATTAGTACAGTCAGGGCCGTCTTTAAGACGGTGGAAAAGAAAATGTTTGCCCAGGGCCCAATCAATATTAAAGATGGCCATGAGAACAGTAGTGAAATGTTCATGAGACTTGTAGTGACCGGCAGCAGTGCCCATTACACAACAGATATTCAACTATGAGGCTGTTGGCACAGAAGTACCTAGGAACATTCACAAACCAGGAATTGGACTGCTATTATTTAAAAGGACCTCAAGAAAAAAAATATAGGGCTTTTCAGGTTAATGCTTAGGTACAATTTCTAGATACTCCCTTAAGGTAGCACATCTTCAGTTCAGGTCGACTCTAATTTTCAGGCTGTACCTGTGAGAGAAAGCAACAATCTAACTCTGTCTTTCCTCCAAAAGCTGTATTTTATCTTCTAGCGCATTGATCCACACATTGTTGCTAAAGGCAGCAGTAATCTCACTGACCCATTCCCCCAAAGCAGTTTTCTCTTAGGAAAGTTCTTTAATACATTCAGTTAGTCCATATAAAAAGGGACTCCACTATTGTAAGCAATAAAGTGTTGCCTGTGTTTTTGTCTGTGAGGAAACCACATCTGTGCTCTTGGTTGATAATGTCATGATCCCCTCCTTCCCAAGCCAATTCTAATCTGTTAGAAATCATTAGCAGCAAGCTAATATTAAAAACTTCTGGTTGTGTGCCTTGACTGCTAAATTGCTCAGGTGGAGAGGCAGGAGCGCCAAAGCTCCGGGGATAAGAGGTGATATTGCTCTGTGTGGGCATTCACCCCCTCCTGCAGTAGTGCTTTTAATAAAATCAAACCCTTGTTGAGCCAAATCTTTTCTCCATGTTCCATACATATACACAGTAATTTGGTCCTGTGAATAATGGCCCAGCAAAACAAAACTTTCAGAAAACAATAATATAAAAGCTACACAATTGTGTGGTAGCAACAGCTATATTCACATTCCCCATGAAAGTGTAATCATGCTTTGCATAATTACTCTGCAGAATAACAAAGTTGTGTTTTTTCTAAAAATTGGGTTCTATTATAGTGAAGTCAATTACCCATCAGGATATGCCAGTTACATTGTGGTACTGATGTACTGCTGTATAAACCACCAACATGAGGAATATAAAACGTAGAGACATCTGCGTCAGTCAGGTAAGGTTAATCATCTTATCACACAATCTGATCTCCTCAAGCAAATTGATCTGACTAGATCTTTTGGTCCAGCTACAGATCTTTGAAAGAAAATCTGAAGTCTGATATGGGATAAACCGATCTGTGAAGACACTTGAGTTAATCCTTCAATCCTTAAAAGGAGGCAGAACAGTTTCCCTTAAACCAAAAAAGAAGATTTGTGAAAGCCTAGCTCTGTGTGAATTTGTTGTTTGCGCACTAGTTTCTTTTCCTTTACTAGCAGTATTCTTTATATTCACAAAAGCAGCCACAAGTGCTAGAAACACATATCCCCATGTTCTAAGGCAGCATTTCTCAGCCATGTCTCAGTCACGGCACACTTTAAAAGTAAACAAAATCTCGAGGCACCCCAGGTTTAAATCTACAAAAATATAAATGTAAAACAAATCACTTGTGCTGCCTCCCCAAAATTTATAGCAGATCCTTATCCTAGATAGGGGTCCAGTATGGATTTTAAGGTGGAAGACCACGCAATAGAAAGAAAAGTTCACATCTGAAACCCCCCTTTCTCCCATCAGAGTCCCCCCCCTTCTCATCAGGAGCCCCTCTCCATATTAGGAGCCTCCCTAATATGTGGTAGCATGACAGAGGGTGGGACATTGAGCCGGTCTGGATGGGGGTGGACTTCTGATCCCTGCGGGATGTTGGAAGAATTAATGGATGCATCCGGCCCTGGATTAGCACCATGTGTTACTACCGTGTTTCCCCGAAAATAAGACACTGTCTTATATTTTTTTTGGCTAAAAAAAAACACACTAGGTCTTATTTTCGGGGTAGGTCTTATTTTTTTGTTTATTTTTTTAATGTACAACAACCCGCACTTATTCATGTAGAAAAGTCTACATGTATTCATGTACAAAAATATGATGATCAGGGCAATTAGGGGTGCCGTACCTTTCCAAGAGCAATGTTTTAACCAATTGCTGGCCAGAATGAGCGAAGAACACTTTCACTATCGATTCCTCACAGGCATGCATTTGGTATCACTCCGCCTGTGACAGGAGCCGGCACTATAGAGTAGTCATCGGCTTATGCGGCTCTTCTCCCACCGCCACCGCCTCGCTTCCTCTAGCGCTGGCTTGGTTGGCACCGCTGATTCTCTCCTGCGGCTCTTCAAGTTCCCCCTTATGCCACCACCGGCCCTGGGAATGGTCACAACTAGGTCTTATTTTCGGGGTAGGTCTTATATTTTAGCAATTCCCAAAAATAGTACTAGGTCTTATTTTCAGGGTAGGTCTTATTTTCGGGGAAACAGGGTATGGTTCTGGTTGCTAGCTCACCTACACTATGAAAACACAGGATACTGTGTGAAAATGTTAAAAAGGTATCCCTGACAAAGCCAGAAGGCACCCTAGGGAACCGCAGCACCATGGTTGAGAAAGGCTGTTCTGAGGTACCAGTATCAAAAGTTTTATTTATGGTGTAAAGTATATCAAAGTGTTAAAATGAATCTGGAAGTCTGTACAACACGATCCTGTTAATTAGGCGTTAGAAAACATAGGTTGGTATGTCAGTATTTGCAGAAATAATATAGCTACATTCAATGATGTTGTAAAAAGTAAGAGAAAGACTAAACCAATTTCCGTCTAAACTGAACATCATATCGTACCTGTACCTGACACACAGATGCTTCCTACACGTACTCAAACTTTTACCAGTACATATTTGCTCTCCCTCTGCACAGCAAGTCAATGCTTTGCTGATGAAGATAATCATTTCAGCTCTAGTGGCAGCAGCAAAAAAAACTGCTCAGGTCAGTGGAAAGGACCCAATTATTTTCACATATTTAATGAAACGCCTTAACACTTTAACAGCGATTGGACATTACAAACACCAAGCTGTTCTGTACAACCATGGATGGTATTTATATTGTGGCTATGAAGGAGTTATTTCTGAACTATCTGGCATGTTGTGTCTAAGCTCAGCAGAGAGAGAAGATTTGGTAAAGTGTTCCCCTGTAGGGAATGAGCCTGGAACCACACAGTTATGCACATTTCTGGACTTGTACTAACTGTCACGGCTTTGGCAGCCAGGAGATTTGTGGAATATTAAATCAAAATTTTATAAACATGAAAAGTATTGCAACACTCCAGGTACAAACGTTATAATTGGCAGATAAAATGGGAGATACCAGTCAAAATAATACTGCTGAAATAGCATTCCAATGCAACCTCTCTCTCCCTTCACCAAAAAAAAGAAAGAATGCTGTTTAGAAATGCATCTGATCAAAAAATAATAATAAGGAGAATGTCAGACTATACATGCACATCTATCCACATACAGATACCTCAGGCCAATTTAAAGCTGTGTGAACCTTTCGGCCGGTTCTTGAGGAACGGGACATTATTTGCTCAGTGGGTTGCCTTGTGAGCAGTCTTCTCTCTGGCATCCTTTGATCAGAAAGTCGAAGGAGCTGGTCAGAAAGTTTTCAGGTGACCAGTGTGGGCAGCCAATTGGCTGCCGTCACTGTTCAGGTATTCTGCGGTTTTGGCTATAGTTGCACGTTTTTGCAGCTCTGTAATTCCCAATGACTAAGTACCTGTAAGCACCTGAACTTAACTTGGTTTCCGTCTCCTGTAATTCTCTGTAAAGCAGCACTCAGAGAGGGAGCACTGGAAGACAAATCGGCTCTGCTGTAACCAAATGTATTGACAAGGAACATGCTTACTGAACAAGAGAGCAGAATCGGCAGAGGGATGACCTCATCAGTCCACTGCTGCTCTTGCACTCTCCAAGCTCACTCCCGTGATGGACTACATTCTCAATACAAAATTAGTAAACTAAACATGAGATTGTAGTCCATCATGGGAGAGAGCTTGGAGTGGTGGCTACTTTACAACACACACAGGGACCATGGGGAACAAAAGTAGCCACCCTCCAGAAGGAAGGACAGTGTCAGTAAGAATTCAGAGATGATTTGAGGATCTACAGCCGAGTGCTGCACAAATAAGACACAATGTTGTTAATAGTTAAGGTGCATGAATGCATTTTTAAGATTCAACTTCTGAGTTTAGGGTCACTTTAGCACAGCACCCTATATGTATTTTATCTGTATATAGCCATCTTCCAGGAGTTCAGCTTTCACTATAATAAATCTTCCAAAAAAATCTTACCCCAAATCAATATGGGTATGGCCAAAGAAGAGAAATAAAACAACCCACGGATATACAATGGCAACTCGCACATTAACTTGCATTGGCATGCTTTTTGATATGCCTTGCACTGAAGTTTTAAATTACATTCAGAGTAACACACAAAACAAATTAGTAATTAAGAGGATTTTCCCAGCATGCTACAATGCAGCAAGTTAGTGGGAATGCTTCACACAGAAATTAGTTGAAAAAGTCATGCGCAATGCTTAGCGATATACCTGCAGTGAACTAGCCCTGTCATCTAATTACAATTCGTCTGAATCTTCCTTTTTTTGTTGATTTGCTATTTCCTAAAATGAATTTGCAGTGGTTGGTATTTGTTTTCCCTATCTATTGATAGAAATTTTAGTCAGGTAAATATGAGATATTACATATGAATATTATGTACAGAGCTTTTTGTTTTCCTGTCTCTTTTGCTGTAGAAAGCCTGTTTTACAGAGCTCAATAGCTCAAGATAAAAATTACACCTACATGTTAATTGAGATGACTACTGCTTATTTGCAAGACAAAAACTCTAAAGTGCATCTGTACCCAAGCTGTGGATGGATTTACATCTTCATGGTGTGTTAACGTGATGCAATAAGGCACCCCAATGTAGTAACAACCACACCTAACCCCATTTCGGGAATACAACACATCGCAGTCCATTGCAGCTATGGTGCATCGCCTGAGTACATTGGGTACCATTCAAAAAACTAAAATAATATACTGCAACTTAAATCACACTTGGATGTAGTGGCTGAATTAGTTTTCACATCAAGAACATTTTCAAGATGTACATAATATCCTGTTGATCTTGCCAGAAATGCAGTGTCCTTGTTACTTCCGGTGAGCTAAAAAGAAAGCACAAACATCCTTATCTTTTGTGTTATCTACTAGTCCACTCAAACCAGCGACAAGTTATTTTTGTCCAGCCTGTGTGCTGTAAATAAATATGCCGACCACATCTAAGGACTAGTAAGCTGCAATATAATAAATTTTAATAAATTTTTGCTGTTCAGTTTAGATCCACTTTAATAAGCTGTAGAAAAGCTTTAAAACATCACAAAAATGTCATCCCTGACCGATCTAGCTGCATACATTGTGAAGTCATTTATTTTCAAAGACTCTCAAAGATTAAAATAAAAGACTCCAAACGTTGGTTTTGGTCAGTTTCTAACAGCTTAGAACATGTGCTGTTTGTTTACATTAGAAGGCCGGCAAGCTGCTCTCTCTGCTCTCTACAGAAAGTACAGTGAAAAGAAATGCAAATGGCCATAAAGGATTTTGAAGATGAATTGCCCTACAATGTTTATAGCTACAGAAGTGAATGAGGACTTTAAAGTACTTAAATAGTCTGGGGACCAGTTAAAAAAAAAACGATCCAAAACCATTAATTTGTTTTTTACATTTAGCAGAAAACTCGGAGCGGATATGATGCTTGTGTGCGCTATAACTCTAATTCGGAGTTTGTACTAAAATGTTTGCATGAGTATTATGTGGTTGTGCAAAATTGAAGACACCCTCTTTTAATTCTATTTATTCGCTGCTTTCAGAAAATATATATGCCTGGAGTTCAATTTTGAGTTATAAACTTTAGCATACTGTATTTTCCCAGATTCTAATACGGTATGTGACCAATCCAATAGGTCAGATGTATCTACTCAAGACCTTTGGTCATTTCAGAAACTTTCCACAATCCTAGGTATTGTTGACAATCCATCCTTGGATATTTTTACTTCATTAACAAGGGTTGGAAAATGAACAAGTATTTCATTGTTAGCCAAGGTTTGCTGTGCATGAAATGAAATCACTGGGCAGTCATCAGACAACTATAACAAGCAGACAGGTAAAAAGAGAACTGGAAGAGAACTGGAGCTGCTTTTTTGCTAGAATCTGGCTGTATTTATTTTGCAGAGAATCTAGAAATATATCCTACCCTCAACATAAAAAGCAGATATTACATTTCAAATGCCAGAGTTGCTATTTTTACAGACTTTGGGCAGCCTAGGAAGAGATTCCCTATGCAGATCTGCAGTACGTTCCACATTATTGATCTGTAGTAGCCTATGGTAATGTAATTTCTCGATGCCACCAATTAAGTGCCCTCTTGTTTTGCTGCACTGCTTTTTCCGCCATTGAGTGACATCCAAAGCAAAAAGCTCAACTTGCCTTCAGGCAGGCATGGGCCTGACTGAACCTAAGAATCCCGAAGTAAACAAATACCAGTGTATATGTTTGAGCTAAACCAACAAGTCTGAAATCTACAAGTTAAAATGGCTATATACCAGTGAAAATATACAGTATATGTAGCACTAGATTAAGATTATTCCTGTATACAAATAAGGCAGTGTGATTCCCTAGTCAACACCTCCAAAAAACAACTTTCTACAAACTGCTGCCATTAGGAATATACACTTAGCTACCAATAACCTTCAGCTAAGGTGCTGCTGCAACTTACAATGACAAACAGTTGGAATGTGCCTTGTCAGACATCCTACATGTTTGTATCCCAATCATACTTAATGAATGAAAGTAGAACTAAAGCCACATTTCTGTTTTAGTTTTGGTTAGAGTAAGTAGGGTCAAAACTCATAACACCTGCCATCTGTGTCCAATTGTGGAGATTTCCCTTCACTTTCTGTCCAACAGGCGCAACAGGAAGTGAGAGGAAATGCCCGCTGGTCAGCAGGGTCACCAGGACTAGTGGCCCCATTGAAAGATTTTCCATCTATTCCTGTTCTGGTGACGACCAAAATTTGGGATTTTCTTTCACTTTCAATGATAAGGATCACAAGGACAAACAGAGAGGGTGAATATTCCTAACAAGGACACAGACAGCAATAAAAACCAGGCAGGTGTTCTAATCCCTCTCCACTGTATTGAAAACTAGAAAACATATTTTGGCCGCAGTTTTTACCAATATACAGAAAAATTAGAATGTCTGTCAGTCCTCAATAGCAACTAACAAAACAAACCAGCACCACTAGGTGTGCAGGACGAGGCACACTAAGCAAACTACTACAACCTCAAATGCCCCTGGGAAAATGTATCACTGCATATAAATAAGCAACATCAATGTTTTACTGGTAAACTGCAGATATCATTAAATCACAAACCACTATAAATGTAAGGCTGTATGAACATTTCTCACATGCAATACTCCTACCTTTATAACACCTAAAACAGTTAACACAAACCCACCAAACATGGTTTCAGTTCAAATATGTCAAATTTTGACTATAGCCATTTCTTGCACACTAAGGTTCATACTAGGGATGCACCGATACCATGTTTGCCTGGCTTCTTGATTGCCTGGGAAGCCGGTGTTCTAATTAAGAGAACACCGGCTTCACTTGCCGAGGCTGTCTGGCTTCCTGACCAATCAGGAAGCTGGGCAGGCGAGTCATGAGGTGACGTCCCGCATCCTGATTGGCTAGGAAGCCAGCTTCGCTTGTTGCTAGGCAACCTGGCTTCCAGACCAATCAGGAAGCTGGGCGGTAGATCATGACCCGCCTCCCTGATTGGTCAGGAAGCCAGGCTGCCTAGGAACAAGTTAAGCTGGCTTCCTAGCCAATAAGGAACCCGGGAGGCAAACCATTACGTGCCCCCCAACTTCCTGATTGGTTAGGAAGCCAGGCTGCCTAGGAACAAGTGAAGACGGATTCCTAGCCAATCAGGAAGCCAAGAGGCGGGTCGTAAACCACCCAGCTTCCTGATTGGAAAGGAAGACGGCTCCATGCTCCCTCAGCACTGCCGGTAAGTATCGGAGCATTTGAGCAAATACTCGGTATTGATACCGATACTAGTAACGGTATCGGTGCATCCCTCATTTATACCCTGGATTGCTATAGCTTCATAATACGCTTCTTCTGTTTTTTTTATGTATGCTTTAATATTAATCAAAATAATGATTGGGAAACTCCATTCATTCCAAAATCAAAGTTAAAGTCAAAGGAAATTTTGATCGACATTTGTCAAGTGTCTGATGGCATCACTGGATGCTAAAGAAAGATCATTCTTACATAAATTTGTTGACAACTACTAGTATATGGCCAGTTTAACGCACACATTTTTCAAAGCAGCTTGGCCAAAGCTCTGCTCCAAAGAAACATCTAAAAAAGGTAAACTTTTTAGGTATGTATGTTGTGTGAATGGGAATTCAAAAACATGTAGTGGAAACCCAAGAAAAAAAAGCAGCACACCGCTGTCCATCAAATTACAAACATTAAACCACAAAGCTACCAACTTCCAGCATAGCAGAATTCTCCGCCTAGAGGTCACCAGCCAAAACGCGTTTCACCCATAAGGGCTAAATTGTAGAGATGTGAGAAAAGTATGGGTATTAGGGTGTTATTGAAGTTTAAGAGTACTATTACTGAAATATGTGAAACAGTTTTCTGATGCTGAAAAGCCCAAGCAGCACTCACAGATCTAATAGAGTGCACCTTGACAGGAAAAGGGTGAAACCATAAGCTTGTATGATGATTAAAGCAAAAAAGATCTTACAAAATAAAAATGGTTAAACTTTTCCCAGTAGAGAAAAGACCCCACTTCTCTAGGACACTAGCAAAAAAACTGAAGCATGCTAGGAGTGGCAAGGGTTATACCTGGCTGGCCAAAGGCTTTCATGTTTTCTAGCATCCAATTCCTCCTCTAAGTGGTAGTAAAACCCAAATGCCTCACAATAACTGAATCCTGTCCATTAAAGAACAAGAAACAATTGTGTATCTTTCCAGACAGAAGGTAATAACACCAGATATCTGTACTCTGAGACCCATACAAATTCACGGGCTGGGCTGCTATGGTTATAGATGCACTTCTTTGCTACAATTTCAATAAACACTCTCTCTTGACAACACCCTAAAGTTCCAATGCTGACAGAATATTCTTAACTCTAGCAATTCAACTGGAACTCTTATCTGGAACTTCCGCTAATAAGAGTAATCCGCTAAGGAGCAAAATCCACTAATTAGCTCGGAGTCATGTTTCATGGTTAACATATCTAACGGCTTCCAATGTATACTGATGGATTCAAAACTAGCCACATTTCACAGTATCAATCATATACACTGGGGGTGGACAACCCAGGAGCCAGCACCCTTAAGAACAATTAGTGAAAAAAAAACTCAGAACGTAGGCACCAGCAGTAATTTTAAGGTGCAGTGGCGACCTAGCTACTGGCATTTGTCCAGCCCTGATATACACTGTGGGTGTATTTATACAGAATTCTCAAAGCCATTTGTCCTGCGAAATTGCATGTACATTTATTCATACAATGCTCATTTCTTATGCCCCTCCGCGCCATTTAGTGGCCATAATGCAGTATTTTCCTGATATTACATTTGACTTGAAAATAAAATTTACTAACAATATTAATGTTTGCCTCATTCAAACAGAATGAATATACATGCAATTTTGCAGATAAATGGCTCCACAAATTATTAATAAATACACCCCATAGTAAGCCATGTATCCATTTTAATGTGCACCTATAAAAAATACTCCGACTATCAGTTTCCGACGTCACGGGTAAGAAAATGCAGGCCAATATCCAATATGTTGCTCTGGACCACAGTTTGACATTTTATACAGCTTTATATCTGCCATATACCAAATTACATTTTAAAGGAAGGATGTGAAATACAATGTAATACCAAGTGGCTAGAAGGCAGCAGTCTAATTTGGTGCCAGAAAGGTGTCTGAAATTCCATTACAAGCCACTCTAGAACAAATGACAAGTTACCCTCAAGGCAACACTGCAGATTATAGCTAGCAGCAAACTAGAAGTACACGTGCCACAAGTACATACTTAAAAATACGGCAACTGGTCCCTTGCAATGAAGTCCCAAAAGTGCAACTTGTCAGAATCGTCTCGCATTCGAACACAAGGATCACTGACTTATTGATTGATAGAAACTGAAATGGCAAAAGCGGAGCCCAGCTGTAGCTGGATGTAAATGCAGCATACTGCAAGGGGTGCAAGGGATTCAGCCCTACAGCCGTTTTGTAAAACAAAAAATAATCAAAGCGGACTAAGAAAGTAAAACGGGTTATTACATTGATCTATAAATAACAGCTGCATAGGCAGGAGCGAAGAATTAAAACACAGACACTTACTTACAACAATAAAAGGCAATGAAGCCAAAGACAGCTCAATTACTTTAAAGGTAATGAATACTCTGAAGACACAATTCCTCCTTCTGTCACATGAGCTTCCATTGCCTTATAGTGCTTTGCATGTTTTCCGAGCACCTGAAGTACTGGAAAAAAATAATATGCTGGAGGATGGTAAGGAAGGCATTTGCCTTTGAAAGGTTTTTTTCTCTTCGCAGTTCTGAAGGTCATAGAGTGTTTCAGAAAAGAGAAATAATAAAAGTAAAACTATGGCCAAATATAAAATCACGTATGTAAAAAGAAGACTAAGGCCTTGTTCACACTGAAAGCACGTGCGCTCCAGAGCGGTAGCTGCTGGAACACACCGCGATCGCTGAGAAACTTCCCCTTGCGTTTTGGGGCAGGAGGGTACGTGGCGGTGCATTGTATATTTTTTTGGGGTGCCATTTAGAATGAATAGCATTGTATTGCACCCATGCATTTAATGTGTGTGGCCACTTGTTGCAGTAAATCACCTTTTACCACAATTTTGTAGTGTGAACGGGTTCTTTAAAGTACCCCCCAAACTTTTTGTAAATACCTGCTGATCCTGCCAGTAGAACCTTGCACACGCACTTCCTTTTGTTGGGTTAATAGATTCTTCCTTTTGAAGTTTTGTCACCATCGCTGCTGCTGCTGGAGCTGTTTACAGCAGAGGGAAGGGGTGGATCGTTGGTGGGTTAAGAACACATTCCTAGGGGGTTAGGCTATGTGTACACATTATCCTATTGCCCTGTATGGGCAAAGTGACAATTTCTATGAACTTTTTTCATGAATTTCTTCAAAATACACTGAAAGTGCTTCAAGGAAGATTTGAAAAATTCTAATCCATCTCTTTTTTTTCTTTCTAGCCTAGACATGTGATTTCATTGTTTGACCTTCACACATTGGAGGCTATGTCCAGATATTCACTCAACACTTGTTTCAATTGCCCTTGCTTCCTTTCTTACTAAAATGAGATGCACAGGCAAAATGTGGTCCAACGCAAGTCTGTTGCTGTTGGGAACGGTTGTAAACAAATTCATTAATTCAATACTATCGCTATTCAAAAATCTGAAATCTGGGTTCAAGATAATGCAGACATTATAGTCTTTGTGCACAGCAATGCAAAACATCATGGTTTGTGTAAAAATGGGTAGAAAGTAAAGTAAAAGTGCTGCCCTAGCATCAAATTTCTTCCATTTTCCAATACAGGTTGAAAAATGTTGAGAAAAAAAATGCATACCTGTGCTTTGCTTTTGCTCCTGTATGGGGGCCCTTGGAAACAACATTGAAAAGACCATTTCAGGCACACTGGTGCCAGAGAGCGGCTAAGCAGAAGCCAGCTGTGCACCGTTTAAAAGTATTTAAAATCTCAAGACACCTCAGTCTAAAATGTAAAAAACAACTTGCGGCTCCTCCAAAATTCATACAAGGGCCTTATCCCAGATAGGGATATGGTATGGATTTTAAAGGGGGACCACAAGCAAAAACAAAACTTAAAAAATGGGGTTCCCCCTTGACCTTATCACAGTCCTCCCTTCAAATCAGACTCCTTCACTTCAGAGGCACCCCCCCCCCCCCCCCCAAACCCCCCCCCACACCTACACTAGGAGCCCCCTCCTTTCACGTCAGAGTCCCCCTTCACATCAGGAGCCCCCCTCCCACACATCAGATCAGAGCTCTGCTTCGATTCCTATTAGGGACCCCCTTTCACCGCAGAGTTCCCCCATCACATCAGAAGCCTGTCTATACCATGGAAAAGCATGATACTGTGTGAAAATTTCGAGGCACTCCTGAGAAGGGCAGAGGCACTCCAGGGTGCCACGGCATCCTGGTTTAGAAAGGCTGCACTAGTGCATTAGAAATGGAAATATAATGTGAATGAAATAGACAAACACTCTAGTTTGTGCAGCCTACATTTCCACAGGAAACTTTACAGAAACAAACAATAACATAGGGCACAAATGGGGACTGTTTCCCTTCACATTCTTCCTTTGCTTTGGCAACAATTGTTTGTCCTTCTCTTTCCAATGATCAGAAGCACACAAAAAAAAAATGTTCTCTACAGTGGATGTGTTCTTTAAGGTCAGTGGAATAATGAGATAATCAAGTAATTAGTAAGAAAGGAAACAAAATAAAATTAACTTCTTAAGTAAACATAATAAATCATGATAAAATAAGCACTTGCCTAGTAAAAGAATACAAAGCATTAAAGCTCCTGTGATTAATACATCTTAGGGCGTTTACACATAAAGTTTCCTCTACAGCAGATTCCCTCCATCAGGAAACACTTGTCTTATTTTTGGTGCAGATTAAGCTAACAAGTTATAGTGGACGTTGTTGATTGTTTAGTCATCTATTCAGATCTGAATTATATTCAACACACAAAAATGAGAAAATACTTAAAAGGAGAACTATGAGGTGAGTGCTCTTCACTCACCTCATAGTTCTAGCCGACCTGTGACAATGAGACTGTCACAGGTCGGCTCAGTAGATCGGGAGGTGAGCGAACACATACCAGGTTCGCTCGCCTCTCGATCCTGTCACGGCTCTCTGCCGTGACAGGGGGAGGGGCTGGATTCCCCTCTCCCTGCTCCGATCTGCCAGCGCTGACTGGCGGAACGGACGGGGGAGGGGGCGGGTACAGCTGGCTCTGCCTCTAGATAGGCAGAGCCAGCTGTCACTCATGCAGCTGGGCGGATCCCGTGATCTAAGTCGGGATCCGCTCCGGCATCTCAGTATACCGCGAGCTGTAGCTCGCGGTATACTGAGCTTAGGGTAACGGGAGGACGCTAGTTTGTGTCCTCCCGTTACCCTAAGGAGAACTATGGGGAAAACCACTGACCCCATAGTTCTCCTTTAACAGAATACCAAACCCAACTGAGCTGTATGCAGCCACCTAAAGTAGGTGCTGCTTAGAAAGCATTGGGACAAAACTGCAGCCTCAGCACTATTATCGCTGAAATAGTTAAACATTCAGTGACAAAACAGAGCATAGGAGGACAAATCTCACAGCACTGCAGGGTCAATCTGCGGAACTTAAAGCAGTAAAATAAAAAAGACAACCCGTCATGACACAAACACAGGTGGGGGTTGGCCTGCCATTGCTGATCTCTATCTAAAAAAAACTTATTATTTTGTTGTCTCAAGAGTCAGCATATTCAGAATCACTGACCTCTAACAGTATGCACCAGGTTATGACACTGGGCAATATGTGTAGGAAGGAAGGACGTAGGGTATAACACTGAGCAGCATGCTTCGGAAGAAGGGGGGAAATAGTATAACACTGGGCAATATGTGTAGGAAGGGAGGACGTAGGGTATAACACTGGGCAGCATGCTTCGGAAGAAGGGGGGAAAATAGTATAACACTGGTAAATATGTGTAGGAAGGGAGGGCGTAGGGTATAACACTGGGCAGCATGCTTCGGAAGAAGGGGGGAAATAGTATAACACTGGGCAATATGTGTAGGAAGGGAGGGCGTACGGTATAACACTGGGCAGCATGCTTTGGAAGAAAGGGGGAAATAGTATAACACTGGGCAGTATGTGTAGGAAGGGAGGGCGTAGGGTATAACACTGGGCAGCATGCTTTGGAAGAAGGGGGGAAATAGTATAACACTGGGCAGTATGTGTAGGAAGGGAGGGTGTAGGGTATAACACTGGGCAGTATGCATAGGGAGGGAGGGTGTAGGATATAATACTGGGCAATATGTATAGGAAGGGAGGGTGTAGGGTATAACACTGGGCAGTATGCATAGGAAGGGAGGGTGGAGATACGAGAGCCTTTCTAGAGGTTTGGGCACTGAGCAATATGTTTAGCAGTGGAGGGTGCAAGTAAGATACTGGGCAGTATGTGCATGGGAGCAGTGCTATTGGTTATAACACTGGGCAATATATCTAGGAAGGGAGGGTGTAGGGTATAACACTGGGCAGTATGTGTAGGAGAGGAATGTGGAGCTATGACAAGAGGTAGTTTGTGTAGAACATTTCTAGTAGTTATGACAGTGGGAGGTATATGTAGCAGTGGCGGGTGTAGTGTAGAAAATTGGGCAGTATGTGCATGAGGGGATTGCCAGAGATTTTAACACTGAACAGTATGTATAGGAAGGTAGGGTGTATGGTATAAGGGGATGAGGGGAGTATGGAGGGTATGACACTGGGCAGTATGTTCTTGAGGAGTGCCAGAGATAATAACACTGGACAGTATGTGTAGGAAAGTAGGATGAGGGTGCAACACTGGGCAGTATTCCTAGGAGATGTGTGGCAGGTGTGACATGGGGCAGTCTAGCAGAGGAGCTACTATATATTACAATGTAATAATAATAGAAATAAAGTGCACAATAAATGAAACCATCCCCGTGTCTGTGGAAAATATTTCTTACACCAAACTGGTCCCTGGTGTCAAAAAGGTTGGGGACCCTGTCACAGGAAACAAATGTAGCCACCCTCCAGAAGGAAGGACAGTGTCAGCACCAATTCAGATATGATTTGGGGATCTACAGCTGAGTGATACACAAATAAGGTAAATTTTTGTTAGTAGTTAAGGTACTTAAATGCATTTTTGAGATTTAACTCCTGTGTTTAGTGTTACTTTAATGTTAGCCCCCCCCCCCCTTCCCCCACCCAAGCATTATACTCACCTGCCCATGTTCCTGCAAGACACCTGCTGCACTAGGCACAGTAAGCCCTACAGTTGCCACTAACAAACTAACAATCTCGACCAGTCCCCCAGTTCCTCTGCAAATGTATGAAAATGTATGAAAAAGTCCTTTGGAAGAGGCCCTCTATCATTAGGAAGCATAATAGACTGCCTCTCCATAGGAATAAACCAGTTTTTTTTGTCCACACAGTGCCATGCTGTTGTAGTGTATAGTGACCTGGCAGAGCTAGTGTGCAGTGATCTTGTTACAATGACTCACAGGAAGGGGGTCAGCTGTTTTACAAGCCGACCCTAGTGTCAGAGTGAGTTTCCTGTGGAGAAAGTTTTCAACTTGTAGGACTCAGGCCTACTAAAGAGTTCATTAAAAAAAAAAAGAAGAAGAAAGCAATGTGAATCATGAAAATGTGCACACAAATACATCATCACTGCACCTCTACATTACCAGAAATAAATGCTAATCACTTACTAAGGTTGG
Organism: Nanorana parkeri; assembly: GCF_000935625.1. Classification (NCBI taxonomy): domain Eukaryota; kingdom Metazoa; phylum Chordata; class Amphibia; order Anura; family Dicroglossidae; genus Nanorana; species Nanorana parkeri. Next base: position 2,419,986 of record NW_017306319.1, on the reverse strand, counting down.
AAATGGGCTTTAAAAGTTGCAATTTAGTTATTCAGACAATATACCAAATGTGAAGCCATGAATAAAAAAAGATTTTGATGCAATTTGCCAAAAACAAAAAGCACAATACGGCACAGGTCATCACACTGAGCACACGTTTGTTTTTATATACTTTCTAGTTGCACATATATGTCAGCTTAGGAGACAAAAGACAAACAGCCGTACAAGGATTGTATGTAAGACTATGATAGCAGGTTTCAGTAAAATAGAGAAAAATTATTGTGTTATCACTCATAAAAAAAAGCAACCAATGACGCACATATGCAATGGAAAAATAAGTAGGGTTGAGCATTTAAACAGAACACAATGTCATGTAGAATTAATCCTGTGAGACATACCTTTGTAGCAAGCTGTGACACAGGAGACTGTAGGTCAGCTTGGAGCAGCTGGTCCTTGCTCTAAAAAGAGAAAAGTGATTTAGTACTTATCCAATTAGGAAAGCATTTTTTGAAACATTGTGCTTTAGGTCATGCTGTTAAACCTTTTCTGGGCAACAGCTTAGTGATTATTAACGTTACCAGCTTATACACATGGAATACACTGCAACGATGCAACCAAGCAAAACTCCCTAATCCTCAAGGTTTTGAAGTGTACCTGTCACTTGTTATTACAATGCAATCCCTGGCAACAAACACAGTTATGCAATCTAGAAAACATTGTCACTGTGCTCAAACCAGAGTATTTATTCTATTTCCTGTAAAGTGAATGTGTGAAGAGAGAGAAATGGAAGTGGCCAATGCTGGCTTGTTAAAAATGTGCAGGATTCGAGGCCCATGCTGATTTCAGCTTTGCTATCAACCGAGTTACTGACCCAGAATATGCAAGCAACTGGTAAAGATATGAACTCCTGTTCTGCATGCTTGTGCTGTGTCAGTGAATTACATGGTGGTAAAGACAAGATCTAAAGGACTGCCTTGTACATTTAAAAATAAGTCAGAAATTGCCACCTATATTTCTAACCTCACAGGTTCCCTTTAATCTCAATGTTAGATAGTTGTTCCAATGTCAGAGAAAGAAAGACTTTCACAAGGCCTCTAGGTAGGTAGAACAGTATTTTTGTAGTTTGTTTTGGAAGATTATACTGCTGCCGTGAATGGTTGACATGTCAGGAATGTATTTACTTAGATTTGTAAAGACAGTGAAAGGTCCACTTTAAGCATTTTCATCAGAAATTTACCATTCCTGATAGTCAGTCTTATGTTCTTTCATATTAGCATTCATTTTTCCCCCCATATCATTCCACATAGAGCTCCACAAATGACCACTAAATCCCTGTTTACCTCTCCTAAGCTCCTTTGGCTAATCAACGGAAAAAGAAATATCATGATAAAAAGGGTCATATTATCAGCCATGTGTCCAATGTGTAGACACGACTTCACATAATTCAGATTTTATTCTGAGCTCCTAAGCCTACCAATAGTTAGAGATAGAGGCAAATCCAGGAGAAGCTACAGAAATATTTCTGCTGCACAAAGCATAAGCGTACCATGGCTGCCTTCTAACATTTTAATAAGTTCAATGTTCCCCCCTGTACACCCCTTATGGACCGGAGCAACTTTTAATAATCGCTGGAAATCCCGCGATCATACGATAATCGTGCAGTGTATGGAAGGCGTGCGACCGTTTCTAATGTACGGTCGCACAACTTTTGTATTTCGAGCATGTTGGAAAACCAGCCGAGAATCGTACGATTTTCGGCTGGTTTTTAACATGATTGAGAGATAACAGCCGAACGGGCCGGTGTGCGCACACGCACACTGTCCATTCAGCATTGCAATCATCGGAAGCCCGCCCCTCAGGGGAGCGGGCTTGCGATGATCGCAAGTACGATCTGCCTGTCCAAGATGGGCAGATGGTACGTTTTTTTAAAGTACTTTACAACCCTCGCAAAACAAAAGTCTTGCGAGGGTTGTAAAGTGTATGGATGGGCACCTTAAGAATACATTAAGTGTGGACAAAAAAACCCCCAAAACATTCAGGTCCAGATCTGTTCTGTTTGCCTCATAACTACTTCTGTTCCCTATACATGTCAATGGGAATGCAACAGCTTGAAGCAGTTGATGTAAGTTAGGAGTTCAAATGCACCCATCAATGAACAATCTCAAAAGCACCTCAAACTGATCTTGAATGCACCTGAAAGCACATTGCATCTGCCCGTTTGCAAGTTCTTATGCTTACCTCGCTGAAAGCCTGTCTCTTATCATCATCATTCTAGCTGTGATACAGACACCAAAAAAAAAACCTCATGAGATAAGGGTCTTTTTTCCCTATGTCCAGATTTGAGAAAAATGCAGCAAATGCCAAGCCCTAGAAGGCAAGACATTAGGAGGGCCTTTGCTTTATCATTTTATGTGCTTCTTTCTTATGCAAATCTTAAAGCAGAAACAAAGTAGGAAGTTAAGAGTAGATATTTCAAAAAATAAAGTATGGGTCTTTCCCTACAAACTGGGAAATCCCTATATTTCACATGAATATCAAGACTTCTCTTGTAGGATAGATTTTGGGGTCTGTTAGTATGCAAACCAGCCCCAGGCATACATATTACCTAAAGTATATATGGAAAGCTATAATACTCCAAAGTACTGTAAGCATAAACTATAGAAATGTATTCTTTAAAATTCAACAACTTTTTTTTTTCCCCTGGAAATGTTGCAGAACAACCTAACCCCCTACCCTATAAATCAACCAAGCCGCAGATAAACTAGGCAATCCTAAAACACTCACACCACCGCTCCTATAATATATAGAAAGTACAATTGGGCAGAAAGCAGCTGCCAGACTTTTGAAATATAGCAAACACTGCAGACTGGAAATTATTAGATGACAGATAGAGATACAGATTTACGACCTATTTTAAGCAATGTGAACCTCTCTAACATATACAACTACATTAGTCTACTTTACATGCAAGTACTGGAACTAATACAGACTCAATTTGTAAGCTATTAGAAAGGAACTCTCATTAGCTGCCATTCTATGGACACAATAATTGGTAATTGCACATGTTAAATGTAAAAGATTAAATTTTTGTGGATTTAATGTTCAAGGAATACGTAACAGAGAGGTCACCTCTGCTTAAACCCTTTTTGCTAAAAGGTCTCTGTCTCTCTTTATTATCTCAGAAATATGTGATGTGATGAAAGTGGTTTCACAAGAACAAACAAACTGCATCTCAGATTGGTAATGTGATTTTTTTTTAAAGTAGGCAACAGATACATGTTAATCTGATACAATTTGTACACAATATTTATGTATACAATATTTAATATATGTGCACATGCTAAACCTACGCACCTCTGTCTTAGTGCTGGTTCACACCTGGGTGTTTTTCGGCGCTGATCGAAGCGCTGAAAAACGCTCAGCAAGGGAAATCCCATAATTTCCTATGTGCATGGTTCCCACCTGGGCGTATTTCAGGAAGTAGACGCACTGAAAAACGCCCTACTCCCAAACAAGTACAGGAGCTTCTTTTGGGGCGTTTTTCCGTGCGTATCCATTGGTATACCCGAGTGTGGCTAGGGGTTAACAAAGCGGTAAACCCCGAGCCACACTCGGGAATACAGCGTAGGACTTACCTTGTCCGCTATCCCCGCTGTGTCCTCCGGCCGCTGCAGTCTTCTGTCCCTTGGGAGAGGCCGTGTCGCAGGGGGGTGGAACCGGGGGGAAGTTTGAAAGTTTAAAAAAAAACAAAAAACAGAAAAAAGATATAAAATAAAAAAGGAAAAAAAAAAAAAAAAATCATACTGCCAGGGAGGTATAAAAACGAGCATCGAACGCACGTTTCACTGAAAGGAAAAACGTGCTAAAAAAACATGCAAAAACGAGCTGAAAAACGTGCAGAAAAAACACGCCCATAGTACGCCCAGGTGTTAACCCAGCCTTAGGGCTAGTTCACACCAAAAGCGTTCCAGGTGCAGAGCAGAGCAGTTACAGAACAGATCAAACCTGCGTCCAATGTAGTACAATGGTATTTTGGCCTCTAGTTCACACCGCAGCGTTCATTTCCAGAGCATGTGGAAAAACACATGCAAACGCAGCAAAACCGCATGCAAATGCCCTGGAATGCACTGAAAGCCCATTTTAGGCTAATGATAGATATATATATATATATTCTTTTTTTTTAAATGGCCCAGAACACGTCAAAAACGCGGCAAAACATACTACACTGCGTGTGCAGAAACTCATGCAGATCTGGTCCGCATTTGGTGTGAACAAGCCCCTAGTAGTGGAAAAACAATGAAGTCTATGTTATAACAATTGGCAAAATAATTTCTGTTTTCACAAATTGAAATGGAAAGTAGTTCTGTGAATAGAAATAATAAAAAATAGACAGACTGGTTAAAAAAAAAATATGACAGAAAAAAAGGTAACTTGCCACATCATGGAAAGTACCTTTTCAACTTTAAAGTGGAACTGTAGAGTTTTGCCCAAACAATAGGTAAAGGGCCAAGCCCATGCATTCACTGTGTCTCTATATGGAAGTGGACCTCTTGGTAGAGGCAAGGTTTTGCTTCCTCCAGGAAGGAGAATAGAGAGCAGCGCAGTAGTAAAATCCCCAAATCTCCAAATCAATGGGAATGCAACAGCTGGCCATGCACTTATATATTATCTGCAGATTTTCTATGGTCAGATGGAAAAAGTGCAACGGATTCCTCCATCTACGCTAAACTGTGTGGATGGAGGAATCTCCCACTGGTCCAAACTTCAGTATCTTGCTAGTCGACCCCGCTGTTTGTCAAATTACCTCAAAGATCTGATTGGAGTAGGCACTGTTCAGGTGTTTTGAGTGCCAGCGTGGCAGACTAGCAACATACTGAAGCTTGTCCCAGTGGGAGATTCATCCATCCGCACAGTTTAGCGTAGATGGAGGAATCTGTTGCACTTTTTCCATCTGTCCATAGAAAATCTGCAGATAATCTATAGTTGTATGGCCAACTTTGGATTTCACACAGCAGATATACAGCTATGAGATTGTATTGACAGGAGAACCTAGATACCCTCACATACCAGGAAGTGTTACTATATTTTATAAGGAATTGAGACACAAAAAAAAGCGCATTTTTTTCGGGGTACAGCTTAAAGTGACACTAAAGTGAAATCTTAAAAAATACATTCAAGTACCCTATTAACAAAAATGTGCTTTATTTGTCCAGCAATCAGCGTAGATCATCAAATCAACTCAGAATTGGTGCGGACACTGTTCTTCCTACTGGAGGGTGGCTACTTTTGTTCCCCATGGTGCCTGTGTGTGTTGTAATGTAGCCACCGCTCCAAGCTCGCTCCCATGATGGACTACAATCTCACATTTAGTATACTAATTTGTATTGAGATTGTAGTCCCATCACAGTAGTGAGCTGGAGCGGTGACTACTTTACAACACACACACACACAGGGACCATGGGGGAAAAAGTTTAGTTAAATTAATTGAAAATAATGATCTGTAACCGGTAGAAGTCTTTACAAAATTGCCAATGTTATCTAACTACATTTTACTAGGTTATTTTCTCTTACACTAAAATATCATCAAAATGAATGTAGAAATTGTCCAGAGTCACTTAAACAGGTGAAATTATATTTTGGTTTTATGGGGAGGAGATTCCATCTCGTGATGCTGTCCTGGAAGACGTTATGGGAAATACTCTTTCTGCCAGCCTAGAGAGGCCCCATGGTGTAGCCAGACTAAAGAAGGCCTGTTTGAGTGGTTGCCATAGGTTACTGGACAATGCTCTTAACATGCTCTTATGTAGAATAGTAAGTGCATCGTTTTCCACAATAACTCCAAGTAAAACAGCATTACTGTAGCACTTTGTAGAAGCAATTTGTATTTCTGCGTTGCTTAAAGGCACATTAATAAAACAGCTTAAGAAATGGCAATATGTGAGGAATTCTAAATATTTTAAACATGTTGCTAAATCATCAGGCAGGAAGAAAGATTAGCAAGAAATGCTTGGACACATGCTGGGGGGCATTATAAACATGAAGTCTAATCAAGCATTCTGTATAGACGATTACCAGATTTGTACCTTGAAATCTTACCTTTTTTTCCATCCAAACCAGTGGATGGTTTTTAATGTTTAACCGGAACTAAACCCATTAAACGTTTTCCCAAAACGGTTACATTCAAGGCATTGTGATAACAGTCATAGTGCTGCTTATTATGCAACTCTCTGAACTTTCAAACCCTCAAATGTCCACCGTGTGAGGCACCAAGGTAACTACAGATCTAAACAAAGGCAAGGTGGAGTCTTCCTTGGCTGTAAAGGAAAGGGTGGTTTAGTTGCAGTTTAGGGGATATCCATATTGACCACCTCCTCAAGAATTAGGTCAACTGGAGAACTCATTTCACCCGTCAAGCTGCTCATCAACATTGATTTGCAGCTAGCTAAAAATATGATGATCCAAATGAAGAGATCAGACTATATATAGATTATCTCCAACAGAATGAATAAATGTATATCTGCATGTATGAATGACACAACACAACGGCTATCCAGATTAGACCCACATAGCATAAGCAGTAACTGAGATGCTGTGTGAACTAGTCTTAAATTGGCCATACACAGTTCTATTTTTTTCTGTTTAGCCCACCTCTATCCATGCTTAACAGTGTGGATGGACGAAATCCCCCACCCCCCCCCCCCCCCCCTCATTTCTATTGTATTCTGACAGCTGCTGCTGATTGGCTGCATGCAGCCAAAGATTTTCCATCCAGCTCCTTCAATCTTCTGATAAAGGTGCCCATGCACTGTGCGATTATCGCACGATAAATCGTGGGAAATCCCACGATCGTACGATAAATAGCAAAGTGTATGAACGTTTGTACTGTACGGTCGCACATCTTTTGTCTAAGGAGCATGTTCGAAAACCAGCCGGAAATCTTAAGATTTTCGGCTGGTTTGTGGCATGCTCGGGAGACAAATGCAGAACGGGCTGGTGTGCACACGCGCACACTGCCCATTCAGCATTGCGGTCATCGGAAGCCCGCCTCTCAGCGGACTAAGGTCTTGCGATGGTTGTAAAGTGTATGGCCACCTTTAGGGATGGCGGGTAGAAGGTTGCTGATAGGAGCACCCACTGTGCAAATTTCAACCAGTTCATCAAGAATGTATGGTTGGCTTTAGTATGTAGTGTTCAGGGGTGTGGAATTCCTATCGCCCGGGACAGGCAGTTTCGGGCGTCGGGCGAGTAGTTTTTTTTCTACATTTAGCCCGGCTGCGGGCAAGCAGCACGGCTACATGTAGTATGGGAGCCGTTCCGTACGAGTGGTTTTGAACGGCTGTACAGCCGTCCAAAATCACTTGAAACGAGCCTGAATCTCACTCCCCTCGCTCCCCCCTCCCCTCTCCTCCTCCGCCCTCTCCTCTCTCTATCTATCTATCTTATCTCCGGCGGACGGCCAGCGGGCCGGCCATGTACTTCTCCCGGCTGTCTCTGGCTGCACGCTGGCTTATTTTCGGTCCTGGTCTTCGGGCCCCCCCCGGGGACCCGGGACCAGGCAAATTAGATTAGGTTACATCACGGAGCAAACAACGCTTCTTTGCTCCGTGTGTGAAGTGATACAGGAATGCAGCCTTCCTGTCACAGGAGAACGAGCACAGTACTGTGCTAGAACTCCTGTGTTGGAGGTGATAGGGTCAATAAAGAGAACCTGTCACCTCCAAATGCTTTCACACAGGGGCTTGTTAGCCCTTGTGTAATGGCAATAAAGTTAAGTGAAAAAAAAAATGACAATTCAAAATGTAAATACATAAAACTGGAAAAAAAAAAGTTGATAAAAGTAAAAAAATATATATAAAAATAAATGAGAATTAAAAATAACCAATATTAGATTAGTTAAAAAAAAAAAAAAGAAAAATAAAAATAAAAAATCCTGCTGCACCCACCATCTGCATGCATGGGGTATTGTGTGCGATTGGAGTGGGTGATCCGTTGCATGGCAATTGTGCACAAAATCGTGTGGAAGGCCTAGCAGTCACAGAAACACATACCATCGCACTGGCGGTGCCATTATTGTCTAATGGCATCCCAGTTACGCCTGGCAGATTGCGCGGTTTCCCGCCACAATACTGCCCGTGCAATCAGACATAATCACGGTTGAAAACACGCGTGTTGTGAAAAAAAGGTACATGTACCTTTTTTCAGTGATTGCCACACGGATGTAACTCCACTGAAATCAAATGGGGCCGCGCGGCAACTGCTGCATGCAACCGCACACGATCGCCCAAGTCTGCACCAGCCCTAAAGGGTAAATTCACTTTCCCAAGTAATTTGGAAAAATTGAATTACCTGCTCAAATCTGTCCCCCTCCCCCTCCCGCTATACTTACCTTTCAGGGAACGGTCCTTCCCATCTGCCAATATGGGTGTACCATCTGTAATTGTGCCATGTATTCTGAATTTCGCTCGCAAATTGCAAGCACTCGTTGGTCAGCGCAGTCACCTGACGCCACTGACCAATGAGAAACTCTTCTTGGCACTGCTAAATACGGTTTGGGTAAAATAAAAATTTTTGTATCAGGACAAGTAGATTGTCATGAGGGACAAGTAGATCGGGCCCCCGCTTTAGTCCTTGGACAAGTAGTTTTTTGAAAAAATTTCCACACCCCTGAGTATATTACAACCAGAGTCCAGTGCAGAGCAGGAATATCAATCTATTAAGTTTATTGCCATATCTGACAAACACATGCAAACAAAGCTTCATAAGAAATAAGCTCTTCTTTGTGATTCTGGAATATATTTAACCACTATACCCCTTATGGACCAAAGAAATATTTATTTTTTCACAATGGCCCTGTTTTTTCAGTAATAACTTTGTCTAATTTTTTAAGTAATACATTGGTTGTTTTTTTACATCTACCTAATGTGTCACTGAAAAGAACAAGCAGACAAAAAAAAAGACCAAACATAATAGCTAAGGGGATTAGGAGGGGAGGAGTATATTTGGGCTGGTTAGGGTTAACTAAGCGTCAGTAAGTGGCTACATAAAAAAATTTGTAAGATTTATTTATATGGTGTCATATTCAGCTCATAGGTCACATGAATGTACATTATTACACTGTATTATTACTCAATGACATTTACAGACAACAATTTCATAGCCACTCCTTGAATGTAATATGTAGCCATTTCTGGCTGCCATTTTTAGGTGAGGTGTTATGGCTAATAAATCCATGGATAAAAACTTGAATAGTATAAGTTTCAGGTTAGATAAACTTGGTGAGTCTTTCGATACCCAGTTCAGGAGAATGCACATTTTTGCCCCAAGTAGGCAGAGGTGTTATCAGCGGAGCAGGGGGGCGGGGGTGGAGGGGGTGTGGCTGCATTAGTTGAGGCATGAAGCAGACATATCAGAGGGTGTAGGGCTCGGGTAATGCCAGTGATATTATGCATGTAGGATAATATACAGGTCCAAAAGGACTCAATACTCGGACAAGTCCAGAAAAGATGGTTCAGATCAGGCAATGGAGCATTACACTTAGGGCATGTAGTAAGTCTGTTAGTGTTCGTGGGCTTAGGCAGAAAATTAAAGGCGCAGTTGTCTCTGTTTATCAGTTTAAATTGTAGCTCCCTCCACGCCTCGCAGGTGGTGGCTTTGCAAATCTGGTGCCAGCTTTTAATGAGTATATTTTGGACCTCTTCCGGAGGGAGATCAAGGAAGAGAGCCCATTGCAGTACGTAATGGGGGGTGGGGTGGGATTATCGGTGGTGACATGTTCCCTGAGAATATTGTAGATGTGAGATAAGGACATTTTCGATGGTAGGGTCGGGTTAGCAGGGTGATGGGGACTGGCTGCCATTTTGATAGGAGCAACAGGGGGAGAGAAGCTGAATGTAGGAGTTTATGAAGTATTTGAGCACATATCTCCTACATGTAAAATCCCGAAGCGGTTAAACTTTAAATCTATCCAAATCCTACTATATTTTGATGTATCCACTTACACAAGTCTAGAACTTTTACTGGTAAAAATGTTGGACTTTCGTAGCAAAAACATAACAGTTCAATTTATGCACGCTATACCATATTTGTGCACAGAATAGCACTGTGACCTTGCAACACTGAGGTGAATGGTAATTGTTCCACATGCTCTGTAGAATATGTCAGGCTATATAAATCAATACTATTAATAAAACTAAACCAAGCAAATCCAAGGCAAACATATTTAAAATTAAATCTTACTGAAATGTGGGTGAACAAGAGGTTTTACATATCTTAAATCCTCCTTCAGAGAGGATAGTCTTTATCCGTCCCCTAAGGTCACAGTTTTACATTAGTCTACTGCAACCAAATTACACTACTTTCATGTACGCATTAACAAGAAAAAGCACATTAAAAAAACTGTAGGGCCCTAGAGGGGAAAGCTCAGTCCCCCACCCTCCTTAAAACATTAGTCAAAACAGTAGCTCAGTACACAAACACCCCGGCTGAAAGGAAGTTTCAATGTATGCAGCCTCTTTTTGAAGAAGACAGGAACGTGTCAGTACATCTCTATCATCTCTACATGTCTCAACACTTCCTCTATAACCGAGCATAATGCTGGCCAGATCAAAGAAAAAACTTCTCAACTGTTGACTTGTTGAGAGGCACATTCGTGTCAGATCCTACATAAGGCAAACAAAGACAGTTGCTTTTTTTTGTTTTAGAATATTACACTTTATTTTTTAGATGGTCAATTTTTGTTATCTTTAACATTGGCAGTTTAACATTTGCTACCCGTGCTGAATTAGGAGCTTAGGCTCTACTATAATTGAGATTCTCAAGCACATCTCTACGCAGCCATAATTTCCACCATTATATTGAAAAATATTTTTTTAACTTCATTTAACGTGTTAAAAAAAACGTATAAGCCGCAACTGTGGTTCCTGATGTGGTGGTAGGATTCCGATGTGAAGTGGAGACTGAGCACACTGATGTGAAGGGGCTCTTGAAGTGAAGGGGGAACTGTGATGTGAAGAGGAAACCACACTTTCCTTAAAATCCATACCAGTCCACTATGTCATATAAGGCTCTGGTATGGCTTTTGGAGGGACCACATCATTTTTTACATTTTAGATTGGGGTGTCTTGAGACGTTGCATAGTTTTAAAGGGTGTTGTGACTGAAAAAGGGTTGAGAAACACTGGATTAGACTACTGCTTTAATAGAAAGTAGATATTAGAGTATAGCTGTGGCTAAGCAAGCTGCCCAATCACCCAGAGCCTCAACAAGCCTTGATGTGTACTCTGTGTTAATGACAAGCAATTGCATACAGTATGGAATATAGTGCTTCCATTTTTGACCCCAGAGCCAAAGATGCTGCAAAAATCTCTTGTGGGCAATCTTTGATCTTTCCTTCTACTGTAAGAAAAGGGAAAGATCCATTTGTCTCCCATGAAAAGCTGCAGAAGCGATTGTGTAAGGTAACAGAGCCTGGTGGTTACTGCAAGTATAGGCTTATTATGGACTCATTAGGATCAAAAAACACACGTGTGTTATTTGTCATGTTATTTTGTGGCTGTGATTTTCAGCTGTCATTTGTGGTCACTGCTGAAATTAACGAATTAAAGCAAATCATCATTATAGCTCAGTGAATTACGCCTAAAAATTAAAAACTTTAAATGGACTTTATGTAACTACTGCAATTATAGTGAACTATATCAGCTCACCACTATTAGCCCAGATGGACGCAAGAACATTAATGCATTGAAAGTTGCTCAGCAAATCATAGCTGGTAAGCAAGATTTAATCGACCTTATAATTGATAGATAACATTGTTTTTTGCTCCATGCTATTATTCCTGTGGATCGTTTCCTGCTCAGTGGTTCACATCTCTCTTTTTTTGTTTGTATTGTTCCAGTTGCACACTTAGCAGAATACATTGTAACGGTAGTTAATGACGGCATAGTAAGGTGTCTTGTTTAGTGGATGATAAGACTATCTAAACAGAGTGGGATTTATTGACTGATCGGCCAGCTGTGAAGTGGCACAGAGTTAAATGCATGCCATAATGCCACTCTCCCTGAGGAGGCCTCCAGGACATCATTTACAGTGAATAATTTTGTCTGCAAGATCCAGGATGCTGATCGTGAATGGACACCAAACGTGCATCCAATCATTACAAGCACATCAAATATCAATTGGCTCTTGCTAAACTCATCATGCATACAAGTGGAGAGATTACACTTGCTGCAAATATACTCAGCTACCTGCTGCTCAGGGATTACACATTTGATCTCGTAAACACCTCAAGCAGACAAATGTAGTGCTTTGTATATGATACTGACTGACAAGTACTTGTAATAATTCTTTTATCACTCACTGCTGGGTTATACACACAACAAATATCAATGACGGTGCTGAAAACCATCAAAACAAGTGGCAAAACATAGCCATGATGCAACAATCAGAATCATAAAAATCCGACTGGGATACCAAGTGCCTGTAACTAAAACAAAGGGTGACCAGGGACATGCAAATGTTTCCTCCAAAATTACCTACGGAGTTACCTATTGGGCTTTAACGCACAACAGCTCTAGGAACCACCTACAATCTTCTTCTGGACTTAAAAGCAGAAAATTCCTGTTGAAAAGATTCTAGCTTTTTAGTCTTGCAAAAGGAAATGGTTGATTATCACACTTAACGCGGAGATGGTTAGACATGTTGCAACTTTACTGCATGCACGGATGTGCATTTCTACCTCCAAGGATGCTGATATTTGTTAACCACTATATGGGCCAATTATTATTATACAGGATTTATATAGCGCCAACAGTTTGCACAGCGCTTTACAATATAAAGAAGATATTACAATCCCAATACAATTCAAGACAAGATGGTAAGGAGGGCCCTGCCCCTGAGGGCTTACAATCTAAAAGGGAGGGGCAAGTAATACATGAGGAGGTCGCTGTGTGGGGATGAATTGTTTGAGAAAGTGAAAGTTCAGTGGTTAGGTTGAGGTGGGATAGGCTTCCCTGAAGAGATGAGTCTTAAGGGATAAATGATTATTAAATCTGCTGAGAACCTGGCTTTTAATAGAGTATATATAGATATCCTAAATTGAATGGCTGAATGAGTTTATATATTATGGCATCACTGAGCTAGCCATTTTTTTTTTTAATCTAATACCATGTTTGTGAGTAATGAGACTTAATGTGAGTAGTGTTTATAATTGAAGAACGCCCCAGAGACTATGTACTTGTTTTGCTTCTTCAGCCTAATGTTAGATGAACTAATTAGAACAGACCACAGCACTTTTTATACCAGACAAGTATTTATGACATCTGTTTTGTGTCTTGAGAGCCGCTGTCTTTTCTGTATGTCACCAGACCTGAAGTGGTGCATGTCAAAAAAAATCATTCCATGCTAGGCCTGGCAACTATTGGCTTGAGGGAGATGGTAACCAAGTGGCCCAATATGTACCAGCCCTGCTGTCTATATGAGTAAAAAAGGGAAAAAAAAGCAGATTTAAGCAAGTACTACATTACCGTAGATTGGTACATCCTATTAATGCTGCAGCTGGAGATCACAATTCGGATATAGCCTTTTTAGTAATATTAGAACCAGCAAAAACCATATTTAGGCCAAAATGCATTTAAATTCCCAGAGGCTAAATACAATACTTTTATCTCAATATGCTTCTGCATGATAACCAATTGGAGAGGACACAAACAACATAACCAACCCCAACGTGAGATTGTACCGAAAGGCTTAAAAAAAAAACCTATAGGACATTAGATGATCATGGCTTGATAGTTTTGGCCAGACTGTGTAACAGTAATGTGTAAGTGTACCTGACGATATTAGCAAACACTGATCTGTCTTTGCATCTAGCATCAAGCTGATCACTATTGCTTCCCTGACAAAAGGGGGAAGTTCTAAAGTGAACATTTTTCAATAAAATTTAGCGTTTACCAAAATGCTTTATACTTCAAGTCATATACCCTCTTGTACCAATTAAAAACATATCCAGAAAAAGTATGCGTCTCTGCTAAGTATCCTGTCAAATCAAACAGCAGGGTGCTCTATATCTACTTTATTTATTCAGCCTGACCATTTTTAGAAAGAGTTGGAGCAGAAATAAAGTAGATATGAAGCACTGAGTGCCCATTGTCTCGGTCTCGATGTATGCTGTGGATTGAGTGACTTTTGCCACAATGAACACTGGAATTAAACTACAACAAAGTAATAACAATTCGTAACCTTTGAGGCTTTCCTTTATTGTTTAAGTGCACTGTGCGCTGCCTCAAATTTTATTGAACAACGTGATTTTAGACTGAGAATTTTCACCTTGAATACCTGGAGCAACTCTGTGTAGTTCTATCCAGCTTGCAACCTTTTCCTCTGCGATTAATTCACCATGCTGCAGGGTCAGAAGCCCATGTGTACTTCTGTTAAGGCCTCAGGTTGAGGAGATGCTAAAGATAAGCAGTACCAATAATTAAGTACAATCTGCAGGGCCATCAGCTTTTAAAAAGCCAAGACGCGAGACATGACGCAGCAAAAAAGGGGGGCATCAGCAGACTGCCAATTATAACAGCACCATACATATAGCCCAAGCTTTACAAGCCATACATCTGACTGACGCATGAGCAGGGGACTGGTCAAGATTGAGCTGTGTATGTGTTCCCCAGAGGGCAATAACTATTGCTTTAAGTGGAAGAACTCATGCATGAAATTATTTTTCACCAGGACTTTCACTGCGCAAGTGCCATATTCATTCACTGGCCAACACTGCAAAAAGATTGAGGCAATTTTCGGTGGCTGTGGATGTGATGGAACACAGGAAGACGGTCAATTATGCATGAATGCAGAAAGGAATCATCAAGAATTTGCCAATTTGGGTTCACATAGTAGCTTTTTTGGGTGTTTGATTAATAATTTAAGCTAACATAAGTTATAAATAATTGAATAATGGAACTGAGCAAAGGAATTATTATGAACGACATAAGCTCATTAGGGATCAGCACAGAAGTTTTACAAGTGAGATGACATCACCTCTATGCTATATGTGCCCCTGATTGCACAGTAAAGAATTTTAAATGGCATTACACTTGTCCAAAATGAAAAGAATGCCATCTACCATAATAAAGTGATTTGAGATGTTTAAGGCTAGAGTCACACATAGGCGTTTGCAGTTTCCGCACGTTTTTTTCCGAGCATTTTTGTATGATTTTGTTGTTGCTTTTAAAAATGTGCATTAACGCATGTTTCTCCCTGCATAGAGATGTACAGGCATCCAATGAGAAGCAGAGACAGCCATGACCTACAGTATCTCACAGGGGTACACCCCATTAATGGCTGTGTGTTCAATATTTTTGAGGGGACAGCCCTCATTGTAGCAAAGTGTCATTTCTTCAGTGTCGTCACATGAAATGAAATAATTTACAAAAATGTGAGGGGTGTACTCACTTATGTGAGATACTGTAAGTTCCTGAGGAGTATTTCTTACAAGACAGTGTTGTATCGTTGAGTATGGATCCTCCTACACTGTGTGTCGTGGCAACCGTAGTCACAATAAGTACTCCATATTTGTGCACCAATGGTCCACCAGACACTCCTGTGACTGCCATTGTTGTTGTAGTTTGCATGTCACTGATCATAGAGGGAGACCTGGGCCTGGACCAGTCTAATGATGTCCTCATAAGACATAGTTCAGTGTTGAGTCCTCCCATCTTGATCCCAGTGTACTGCGTGACAGGGGGAGGTCCTCTCTCCATACTGTGTAAACTGCGCAGTTATCGCTAATAACACACAAAAACGCGCATGCACATTTACGCAAACAATTTCAATACAAGTCTATGGGACCAAAACCGTGCAGGATCCGCCTCAAAATAGCTCCTGCATCTTTTCGTGCCACGGGCGTTTTTCTTTATGCAACACCATGCTAAGATGTAAACAGTTGCCACTGACTTGAATAGAAATTTGTGTTTTGCGCTTTTTGGTACGCCACTCATGTGAGAGCCAGGCCTTGTTTAAGATGTTTATAATAAACCACAAGTTTTATAAAACACATTTTGACAGTTTGCCAACCAGGAATATAACATGCTAATGGCTAATACATGAACAACGCGGTTTCAGAGGAATGCCTCACCACTATATAACCGGTCCCATGAAGTCACTCCTCTTTGATAGTTGTCAAGTCACAGTCACTCAGGCATCTTCATGATATACAGTATATTAAGGATTGGTAGCCTGTGTGAGCTAACTTTTACATACATTTCATTGTAATGATTGTTCAAATGCCACCCTGATGAGGTATTTTTTCAGCCCGCGGGACTGAACGTGAGAAAACTACAGGAGTATGGCCAGCTAAAATTTAACCCTAAAAGGTGTCGTCTTCTTCCATCTCAGAAAGTTGGAAAGTCTAATTTCACCTCTTAAAATGTAGCCGATTGTAGATAAAAAAAAAAAAATGGTAACTACTTAGTTAACAACATCTAAAGAAGCCTTTGGCATCCCATTGCTACATACATATTAAAAAGAACTAGGTTAATAAGTAAACATATGCTTATATTATATGAGCTTCCTAACAAGAAGTATACATAAAACTGAATTAATGAGGCTCTTCTGGAAAAAAATTACTGTTTGGTAATGTTTGTAAGGAGCTCGCACTAATGCATGACCTATGGGGAAAATGAGGTATAGTCTTGACAGTTATTCAGGTCACGGCATACTCATTCACTAATGTGCAGCTCACATGTCAGGCATGACATCATTTTACTTCAGTAAAACCATGATGAGCTCAGTGCTCACTGGCGTTAAACTGTGAATTCCAGTTCTCTATTCTCAGGTGATTAAGTCTATAAGATTTTAATTTCATTCTGCAGCAATAAAGTGTGCCCACTATGAAGGAGACTTACGTAATTAATGGTCTATGAAAGGCCATTGATATACCTGTTATAACGCCAGTTTAGTGCAACTTGTATCAATTCAAGAAAGCAAATAAAAAAAAATTGTGCAAAATAGTGACTTTCCATAATTTTGCGATACTGATAACTAATATTCAGCGCCTCTTACACACACTTTCTGGGCTGTTTTTTTTTAGAGTGTATTTCCACGTTTGCAGCCATACTGAGGGAACACCTACCGATACTTTATGTTTGTTACATGTTCCCATTTACATAGCATAACTTAAAAGTGGAAGCAGAATTTGATTTAATATTGTTACAGTAGTATTAAAGTCAATTTTTTTTTTTACATATAACTACTGCTAGCAAGCAGTAGATATTTGCGAAAACATATATAAAAAAAAAGGAGAGACACAGTGTAAGTCAATGCACGCAGCTGGGAGCGTGCATGTCAGACAGACACCATGGGACCCAGAAGACACAGCACTCAGCGCTGGATCAGAGACCGGCACCAGTGCTGGAGGGACTCCTGAAAACTACTGGAAAGAAAAAGATAAACTGATCAAGAGGCATCATATAAGGTAAGTCCTTACAGCAGCGTGGGGAGGAGGAGGGGGGGGGGATTGTGACTTTAATGTCACTTTAACCAGTTGACATCCGCGGTGTTAAACCCCCTTCCCATCCAGGCCATTTTTCAGTATTCAGCGCTGCGGTACTTTGACTGACATTTATTCCGTCATGCAGCGCTGTACTGAAATTAATTTTATACCCTTTTTTTGGGACAGATAGAGCTTTCTTTTGGTGGTATTTATTCACCAGTACGGGTTTTATTTTTTTACTATATTAAAAAGGAAAAATGACCGAATTTAAAAAAAAAAAAACACAGTTTCCCCTATAATAAATGATAAAACATTTATTATTACCCAATTTTTTGGTAAAATATAAAAGACGGGGTCACGTCGGGTAAAAAGACACCAAACATGTCAAGCCTTAAAATTGCGTGCGCGCGCGAAACCTCAAAAAACGATAATACCCAAAATTGGCCATAGGCGACGCTTTAAAAGCTGTTACCGCTCATCAGTTTAGTGTTATCAGTGATTGATGGCCCTAAAATGATTGCTCTCACTGTGATGTTCGCGGCGTTCGCGTTTAGGCCTGGCTGCCCATAGAGTAATATTGCGTTTCCAATCAGACCCATCTGAAAAAATGACAGGTAGACCTGATCGGACGGCCCGTCTGAAATGGGCCTAAACCTGGCAGTGTGCACGTGACTCCTGCCATGTTGATACCAGTAGTTATGGCCCTCAGGATTTGTTGTTTGTAGATGAATGTACGTTCAGAAAGATTGTGTTATTATTTAAGCATGTTTATGGGCTCTTGCAAATCAGTATATTTTACCAATAGCAATGAACATGCACAGCAACCGATTCAAAATACAGCAAACCCAACCACACTGCTTACTTTGTAACACGCTCCTGCACCTGGTATTTCAGAGCGTTTTGTGTTTTGCACCTGCTTATTATGAAATTCACTGAATTTACGTAATCACATTTCTGATCTAGGAACCCTTTATCTGCCAGCCATCTATAATAATACTGTACTCTGGGGAAAAATAATAAAAAATGCAACCGAATTCACTTCCGCTTACATTCTATTGCTTATGTATCTAACATGTAGCAAATGCATAAAATAGCCAAAATTGGTACAGTGAGAAATAAAAAAAATTCTCATATGGATCAAAACAAATTCAACACCATGTAACTCATAATGTGTTCTATGTTTAAACGATGAGGCCCGCTAAGTCCAGTGAAAAGATCAATACAGGTCTCTAAAGTGTAATGTGATAACAAAATTATCGTTCCAGGATCTGTCAGCCATGTAGTTTATGTTCCACAATGACCTCAATAAAACTGCAAAACTCTCTAACAAACCACAAAATGGCTGCATTTGCACACTGGGTCGCATGACTGAGAGTCTAAAAGAAGAACCGTCTATTTTGCCCTGGGAAGAAATTACTCTCTCATTATTCTTTTCTTTCTGCATGAAACATGAAGGGCAACATCTGGCTGGTTGCCAAAGACACAGCAGACTGTCCATGTTACTCATCCAGTAAAACTAAAACCAACACTGGAAATAAATCACATCATTATGAAAGGGGCAATCTTGTAGAAAACAGTGGGTAGGGTGTTGTGGAAGGTACATTAATGGGCCCTAAAGCAGCTTGGATGTCAAACATTTATTAAAAAAATGTCCTTCACAAATGGTCAATTGGTGACCAATATTTCCATGTGATGTCATTTTGAATTCACAGACATAAATCAGCAGTACCTAAGTCTCAGGGAGGTCTGGAGAAACTTTGGTTTCCATTAGGGCTGCAACCAACTAAATTGATAATAATCGATAATGAGAATAGTTGTCAACTATTCTCATTATCGATTAGTTGGTTGGATCCCCTAGCTTTCTCCTCCATGCTGGGAGGAGGGCACAGCAAGCAGTGGGTGGGTGCAACAGCCAGCCTGCTATTGGCTATTGCATCAACCCACTACCTGCTGGATTTACAGTAAGCAGCCGTCTGCAGAATCTTGCCACTGGCAGCTGTCATTCACTGGCTAAAGCTATTCAAGCACCATGTGCTTACAATCCAGTTATTAAAACAAAATGGTGGGAAAAGTCATTTTCTGTTTCGGCCTGACTAATTCTGCTGCAGTGCCATTCATTTCAATGGCACCCCAAATACGCCACCCACAGAGTGATTGCCCGCACTGGAAAGCACCGCCCCACAATTGCAAAAAAATTGTGCATGCAGTTTCTGAAGTAAACATTATGTTTGTAACACTACATTTGTGCATTTCATTTCAAGTTAAGGATGGTATTTATTTCATTTTTTTTCATCCGATTAAATCGAGAAAAAAAAAAAAAATCAACCAACTAATCGATTATGAAAATAATCATCAGTTGCAGCCCTAGTTTCCACGTCTAATGGAAAAGGTCACCTGGTGACTTGGACATCCTGTGCTTAAAGGAGAACTATGGGGTAAGCGTTTTTCCCCATAGTTCTCCTCAGGGTCACGGGAGGACATAAACTAGAGATCCACCCAGCTGCGTGATTGACAGCTGGCTCTGCCTATCTAGAGGCAGAGCCAGCTGTACCCGCCCCCTCCCCGGTTCATTCCTCCAGTCAGCACTGGAGGATCGGAGCGGGGAGGGGGGGAATCCCTGCAGGGAGCTGTGAATGACAGTCACGGCTCTCTGCAGGGATAGGATCGAGAAGTGAGCCAGCGACGGTATGTGTTCGCTCACTTCCCCATCTATTGAGCCGACCTGTGACAGTCTCATTGTCAGACGTCGCCTCGAACTATGAGGTTGAGTGAAAATTACTCACCTCATAGTTCTCCTTTAAGCTCCACCACTAAGCTCTCATTGGCTAGACAATATGGTGCATTGTGATCAGTGTCGAGAAGCAGGACCGACCATCCACTCTGCATCTTTCCTGTCTCATGACAGAGAGAACATGGAAGCCCTGTCAAGTCTTCCAACAGTGAGGCAAGTTGCCTGTCTAACAACATGTAGGCCTGAGTGGGGGAGTTTTTATGATTACTATTATATCTGGGTGCTGCAAGTTATAGTGATTATGTATAAACCTTAGAAAATCACCAACTACAAAAACACTCTCTGGTCTTTTAAAACGAACCAAGCTGGATAACATCAAATTTGTGAACAGTCATTTTTATGGGAGCTGTAGGGAACAGAAATGTGGGAGCACCGATTTGTAAAGCGGCTGTAATAGCAAGCATGGTTTCTAGCAGTCTCATGGCTTTGTAATGTATGTGTTTTTGTTGGTGGTCATGTAGGATACTCAGACAATCCAGTGAGAAGATCTCACCAGTAGATGAGTGACCTATTAATGTCCATGAAAAAAGTTATCTGTTTTGGGCAGACTAAGCCTTTAATACAGGTCTAGATTCCAATGTACGTGGATTAAAGGCTTGTACAATTTAAGATCACGAAAGCTAAAATTTAAAAGCACAGTTCTTTCATAATCGGCTTTTTCTAGCCACCAAGTAAATGTCTGTCAGTAATGCAACAAGCACAGAAGTTGCATTGTACCCAGTAAAATAATAATTTCCTCACAGTCCAGTAGAAATGTTTATTCACCGCAGAGCTTCATTCAAGCTCTGATCAACGGTCATCCTCCTATCCAATGGGAGCACATCAGTGGCTGCCAAGGGCCCTCTTATGGGACAGGGTGCCGCCCTAGGACAGAGCTTTAGGCTTTGTCACACCTATGTGACAGCGTTTTTTGCACGTTTTTTGCACGTGTTTTTGATGCACTTTGTGTGCTTTTTGCACGTTTTTACATGTAAAATGTGAGCAAAAACACAGCAAATGCACTTTTTTCAAGTGTTTCCTATTGAGTCTATGGGGCCAAAACGAGCTGTAATATGGCAAAAAAAGCTCATGTGCTTATTCCAGATGGGAAAAAGCACATAGAAATGATGGGGTTTTTGGGGGGGCATATTTTTTGAGCATTTTTCTAGGGCACAAAAAGCACTACAAAATGCTCATTGTGAACCAGGCCCTAAGCCAGCTTAGTCACAAACCTAGCGACATAGTAAAACTATCTCAGAGAGGTACAAAAAAGAAGTCTTTCTAAATAAAAAAAGCAAAAAGGTTTTTTTTTAGCTACGGATGAAGCTACTTTCGGAGCATGAACTCCACCTATGCCTCACCCCCTGACCTCCTGCAAAACAATGAAAATATGCAGATATACTTTGTTATACACCGTCCTACTTGCCTTTATGCCTGGCAAAGCATCACCAACCCTGGAACTGCCATCTCTTTTATACTGCTCTATACCCTCTACTACCCGATAGAGTGTAAAGGCCAGCCAATCTCCCTACCCCAATTACTAAAGTATGTGTATTTATGTCGACGATAACCCTAGTGGTATAATTATTTTAATGAAATAATAGCGGTTGGGTCAGGAAAATGCCTAAAGCACCTACTTCGCCTGGGGGTACCTAATCTTATAAGGATGAAAGAAGTTTGCCTTGTGTGTATAAAGGCGACAGTGATAAAGGATTTCCAGATCAGAATTGCACAAATCTCAGCACATTGCCAGAATCAACACACAGTGGTTATTTTTAAGGACTGAATGTACACTTGGCATTCACTGATCAATTAATAAAACTAATAAAGATAGGAGACAACAGATCTCCTATTTGACTCAGCGGGTAGAGAAATCTTTCCAAATATCTAGGCTTAAGTAGAGGAAATAACCAACCTATGGAAATTATCCCTTCCCCCTTTTCCCCCCTCTATGCTTATGCTCCTGTCTTTACTTTTCTCTTTTCCAGTCACATTTTTCCTCTGGCTTCAGGATGAGCAATCTTCTCCTTTCTCTTTGTAGATTCTTGTATATATAAAAATTAGGAGGAGCCCGTGTCAAAAATGCTAAAACTTGGTTTTAAGCCAATTTGAACCAATTCAATTTCATGTGTCTTGAAATAATTTATTTTAACATCGAGGTTTGGTATGTTACATTTATTTTGTGTTTCAAATCTGTGTTCCTGTTATTTAGGCCTTCCCAGCCCATAGCTGTACTAAATCCCTGAAATTTAAACATTTTAGTATTATAAACATATTAAAAAACCTCACTACAAGGACCATTTCTTAAAGTGAGAAAACCCTCAGCTTTTTTTTTCTCCTTATACACATCTAGACAATGAATATTCTCCAAAACCACATTTATCTATGTTTAAAAATAAAGTCTTACTATTTTAATCCCTTTAGAAAGTCTGCTCTCTTCCGTGTCTCTTCTCTCCATTCACACTTCCGGTCACTTAGTAAGAGCAGTGCAATTTGATTCTGGTCACGCGCACATCATTCTTTGCCTACAACTCCCATGAGGCAGAGAGGAATCGTCTCTCACTGCACACTGCTGACCCCCCTCACCAAACACACTGAAAAAGATCATATATTAGTGTCGAAGAGCTGAAGAAATCCCATCTCCTTGCACAGTCTAGAGGGGAGGATTTGTGGGCGGAGACTGAGAAGACATGCCCTCAGCATGTTGTAGTCCTTCATATGAGGGTGGCTACTTTTCAGCTCCCATAGGGACCATGGAGAAGAAAAGTAGCCACCCTCTGGCAGGAAGTTGTGAAGGGAAAAAAACAAAACGATTTTGGAACATTTAGAGCTGAACAATGACAAAATAAAGGTTCACAGTCATTGATTATTTATGTAATAGAAGTTATTTTTATTATTTAATTTTTGAGTTCAGTGTCGCTTTAAGCACAAGCACTGATCCAATAGAATAATAAAATGATATGACTGCAGCCTCTGTGACCCACATAGCAAGTTGCACACAATGAGCTCAACTCACAAAGCTTTAACACCAAGGTACCTTATTTACAAAAAGGACACTTATTTTCAGCTTAGCCCACTGAGGTTGAAAATTACAGTCACATGGCTAAAAATAAAGATCTTTATCCTTGTGTAAAGCTTTGTAAATCAAGTCTATTGTCAGTGGTTACAAAGCCTGCAATCCATTAAGGGTTAGCAACACCAATTTTCATGAAGCAGGGAAAAATGAGAATAAAAACTCCATGTACTGTACTTTGCTTTTCATTGCAACAACTACTAGTGTAAGTAAAACATATATTACTTTATGTTGGCATCTTTTAAAGACTATTTTAAAGTGGACCTGAACTCAAAATTTGCTATGTTATGAGGGACATTAAAAAATCTACTAATGTGCCCAAGCATCCCCTGAAAAACAGCAATGCAGTTCCTGGCATGTTAGGGTGCCTAGGCAGGTCCTGTGTCTATAGTCTCATAGTTCACGTCTCATATGTGCAGTGTAAAATATGCTGCCTCTGACTGCTAGTCTCAAGCCATTTGGACTGACATTTGGTGAGGATCTGACACTAGAAGGTGCTGGAGGCTCTGACATGAGTAAAACCCTGCCTCTACCAAGATGGCTGCCTACACACAGAAACACAATGCAGAACAGGGCATGCCAAGTTAAGGGAAAGATCAGTTGCAGGAAAATAACTGGTGATACTGGTGATTCATCTTTTGGGAAAGTAGGCGGGGCGAAACTAGTCATGGTAGTGGACGCTCAGCTGCGATTTCACATGCATGTCAGGTAACAAACTCCCGGTGATTGCAAACTAACAGCGCTGTCTGCGATCAAATTGGAACCTGCTAATAGCGGTTTGGTATCACACTGAAAACAAAGAAACCCCTTGAAACTCTGATGTTATGAAGCAATAAGATGTTAATACATTATCTTATTAGCCAACGGCTATGCAAAGTGACTCGATTTGGATCGTCCTGGCTTTCTGAGACAAATTGGCCCGGAACAACACGGCACCCGTGAGTACCCCTATACTGGACTTACATATTGCACGGCTGAAAAATCCTTCTATGTGTGACCACACTCTAGGTGATATCCCATTGTCAACCTGGCGGGACTGTGTTCCTATTTATGAAGCCAGCACTGGATGAGGATATTTGTATCCCAGCTATTGCATTAAATTCTAGCTGGGGCTATTAAGGAAACAACTGTTTACTAGCTATACTATCCTTCTGGGATCACAAGACTTCCATACTCTGCGGAAGGGCCCATTAACTTTAGCAACTATTCCAACTGTTCATTGACACACTGTATCCGGCATTGGGACACACGCAACATAACTTTTCAGCGCTGTCAGCTCAAGTATTCAGAGCTATACAGGTTTCAACATTTATGCTGATCAGCTTGTCCATGTATGCATGTTTCGTAGCGAGTGTGTTTGGTTGGATTAACCATTTTAAATTGGGTTTCTGGTGGTGGCCGGTCGGTCTGTTTTTGATGAACCATATCTAATAAAATTAATATTTTTGTACCACAGCAGGCACTCCGACCCTCATTACACTGTTTCTTGATCTGATCTTCTTTTGATCATTTCACCCTTAGTACTAGTGTTTTGCATACAGTAGAGGGTTGTTGAATGCCACATGATTCTGTGATTTCTACCCACTATAGGGGTTAATCAAAATTGGGTCTGGTCTCTGGGTATAACTCTATTATTATTCATCTTTTGCCTGCCTGCCTTTTTGGGGCACAGCTCCTTTTTGGAGTACAGTTCCTTTATACAACTTTAAGGACTAAAAAGGCACCATAACATAGCAAGTAATTTCATTATGCCTCTCAATCCCTGTTGCCTGGGGCTAAAAGGATGTATTAAACTGAATAGCTCATAAACACGAATGCTCAGCCAAACAGCTATTTGTTGTATTACGGAAAGAAGACTCTATGAAAATGTAAGCTTGCTTCTCATTCGGCCAAGAAACGGAACCATGAGCAATGGATAATACCCATTGCTGGCACTCATAAGTGCATGTACTGTCCTCTAGTTAACCCACACAAACCCTAATCACTATGGAATTGCTTACTCTTTCAGGCTGTGTATGGCCACCCCAACTCATCATGCCTGTCAAATATAACCTAAAGGTGTTTTGAAAGCTTGCCTTTTCAATTCATGGATTTAACTTTAAAAATATATAAAAAATTTATAAATGGCAGCACTATTTTACATTTCTGCTTTTTACTAGCATATCACAAGATGTCAAAACAAAATCAGAACCACCAAGGCGTAAAATTTGTTTAATTAAAAAAAGAGAGCCAAATGCTGAAACAAAAGCTAACCAACCTGCACATCTGGAAGTTAAAAGGAAAAGTTTTCCTGTAAAGACACTTTAGAATCTGTTTATTATGCATGGGTCATGCAAAAATGCTGGAATAAATGTATAAACATATGTATAGCTGACAGAGCCTCAGGCACAGAGGATGGTCTCATAACATTCAGAGAAGTGTTATATTTAAGATGGCCTGTTGCCCTTCCAGTAAAAAAATAAAGAAAAGCAATTGACAGCTAGTAATGAGAGGGCAACACCGGGAAGAGAATTGTCTAGTAGCTGCAGAGAAAATGTGTAATAGGTACTGAATTTGTACTTTGAATACAGTGGGTCAATGTACTAAGGGAACAGAGCATGTCTACTTTTTAAACTGAATTTTCACTTACTCGTAGCTTAGTTATGGAGTTGAATCAAAGTGAAAAGTTATTTTTCAAAGAATACCTTTAAAAATGACCATGAGCAAGGAGAATTAAAAACCAGAATCTTTGCTTGCACGGGATTAAATAACGGACGTCAACATAATCATACCCAGGTATAACCATTTAGAAAATCAACACATATATGCTTTCACAGTACCAAATAATGACTACCTTTGCTTATATGGTTATGCTGGGACAGTGATCACTGGTTCTATAGCCAGGTCTCCAACCAGAAAAGGCAGACGCATCAGACAGTGAGGGATTTTCGGCCATACATGCCCCATGCCAAGGTCCTAGGTGTCATCCTTGACTCGGACCTCACCTTTCTTCCCCACATCCAATCACTATCCAAATCCTGCCGCCTTCACCTTCGTAACATCTCCAAAATACGCCCCTTCCTCACCAACGAAACCGCAAAATGACTCATCCACTCACTTGTTATATCTCGTCTTGACTATTGCAACTCCCTCCTCATTGGCCTACCACTACACAGGCTATCCCCTCTTCAGTCTATCATGAATGCAGCTGCCAGACTCCACCACCTAACCAACTGCTCACTGTCTGCAACCCCCCTCTGTCAATCCCTACACTGGCTTCCAATAGCCCAAAGGATAACATTCTAAATATTAACAACCACTTACAAAGCCATCCACAACTCTGCTCCTGGCTATATCTCCAACCTGGTCTCAAAGTATCACCCTAAACGTCAGCTCCGCTCTTCACAAGACCTTCTGCTTTCCAGCTCCCTCATCAACTCCTCCCATGGACTTCACTAGAGTCTCTCCCATCCTATCCGACTATCTCCTACACTGACTGCCTTTAGGCGATCCCTTAAGACCCATCTCTTTAGGGAAGCCTATCCCACCTCAACCTAACCACTGAACTATCACTTTCTCAAACAATGCATCCCCACACAGCTACCTCCTCATGTATCACTTGCCCCTCCCTTTTAGATTGTAAGCACTCAGGGGCAGGGCCCTCCTTACCATCTTGCTCTCTGTAAATCTCGGTGACCATTGTCAGTGGAGCTGAAAGTGAGGGAAAATCTTATAATTTCAGCTGTCTCCGAAACAGACAGTAATTCATCCAATGAGGATACTAAAAGGAAACTTCACTAACTTTGCAAATAATTTCTCTCACTTCCTGTTGTGTCTACAGGACAGGAAATTAACAGAAATCTGCCCAACCCTGCGTGTCAGCTTGAGGTGGGGTGGGCCAAAAGGGAGCTCCATCCATACATGCATTACTTACAGCTCCCACATGTGCCCTGTAGATGTGCCTGTATTTGTGTTTTGGTCAGTGTTTTTGAGTGTCCGTTCACACCAGTACAGTGCATTAATTGCACAAACACATGCGGTTATTGCACTATACCACGCATTCACACCTACTGGGCGTTCTGGTGTGGAAGGTGTTTTGCGTTGCCATTCATTTGAATGACACCCCAAATGCACCTCCCGCCCACAGTCTGATAGCCTGCACCCAATAGCCCGGTACTGCAATGCCGTGCATTCAATTGCAGTGTGACTTGGGTCGCAACTGAATGACCAAGGACAAATGTGGGTCCTGAGGTTACACAGGTCGAGAACCACTGCTTTAGGGCCATTTATATTTTTTGATGCGTACTAATGTCTGTTGAATTAAAGTGGAAGCAAACTGGCTGGAAAAAAGGGTCCCAAGTAGCTTTTTGCCACAATATATAAGTATGCAACACAAAACCTATTCTTTTCCCCCTGGCAGTCAGCACTCCCCTCCAGTATCCGGTGGGCCCCTCGAGCGTCTTTACATACAAGACAGAACCACATTTTGTATACATTTACCTAGATCACTGCCGGAACTACCAGGTCGCAGTGGCCGCAATTGTGACTGGGCCCTGGTGTTCTGCCTGTTGGGGGGGGCAGAGAGAAAGAAGGTGGCCCGCAGCTCCCTCATGCGGCCCCCCTCCTTCCCCGCCGTTCCTTCTGCCACCCGCAGCAGTAGAAGTGGGGCATGTGCCGGTGGATGTGCGGGGATAGAGAGGCTGTGACGGTCAGCTTCAGAAGGCCTGGCGGAGCTGCTGCAGGCACCACCGGGCGGCACATTCTGCAGTATGGGAGTGGATCCTCTCCAATTAGTCTCGCCTCCTGGCCGCCACGACAAAGACATTTATATTATTAAGTAGGGATGCACTTGTGCCAATAATAGGCATTTTCACGAGTATTCGTACTCGTGAAAATGCCCCGATACTAAGCACAGACACTGGCACTAAAGTTTTAAACTGAAGCTGCTGCCTGAGGTCCCGCACTGGCTGGTGACCTCGGTAGCCTTCCTGTTAACCACATCCAAAAAGAACTTAAATTTTTTTAAATTGAGCCTGATGTACAGTATGTCTCCAATGTTTAGTGTGCAGTAATGAACAGCAAGTGAACATGCGTAAAAAAAATATAGGTCATGAACACAGCTAGCAAAATTAAAGCTAGCTCAGCTAATCTTACTGAGATTCCAGAACATTAGCAACTTAACAATATATATGTAATATTTGATTGTGTTCATATAAACAGCTGCACGTTTGTAAACATCATCAAGTAAAATCAGCCAGGGGACTTCCAATGTTACTCAGGGAACACAGTAAAGAAATAAGAAGGCCTTCTTAATACATTCTAAAAAGGGAAACTACAATTGTTTTGGTTTAATGTTACTTTAGGCATTTTTTTTTTTTTTTAGGTTAAAGAATAAGTGCCCCGCCCTCACCTAACCTAACAGATCCCACCCACCCCATTACCAAGAAATTGGCACCCACAGCCTCCTGCGTGTCTTTATATCACTCACTGATGTCCTCTTTCTGCTGGCTGTGCCTACACGGTGAAGCCCCATGGACTTCTATAGGGCCCGTCTACCTCTGTCTCCCAGCCAGGAGATAGAGGGAGATGAGACCCATAGACCTCCCAGATCCCGATAAGTATGCATCTGCAGAGGGGGTGGACTGGCTCTGTTAGGTCAGGGGATGAGGGCAAAGTTTTCAACTGTTGCTTTTGTTTTACTTATATACTGATATGATAATGGATAAGCCATTGATAAACGCATCTGATAATGCAGTCAAGGAACATGGGCCACAACTGATGAAAAGCAAAATGTGCGAAGTGGCACAGGATCCAATCAATTCTTCCTTTTCCTTCCACACTGCAAAGGAGGAATACGATTCGTTGCTATGAAACCAAAGCAAACACTTCTTTCCTCAGACACCTTAATTTATGACCTACAAAAAAACACAGAATAGTAACTACGCTACATCACCAGTGTCCCTTCAGAGTTGCAAGAAACCACCAGGGGCTAAGGCACGCAGCAGGGAGGTGCAGACATGCTGAAGATTCTACCGGCACTTCCAGCTCTGCAAAACAAAGAAGAATGACTGCAGCTACTACACCACGTTTGTGGACTTTTTTTTTTTTTTTTTAAAGTCTGCAACAGGGTTTCTTTAATGTTACAGATCTAGAACAAAAATGTAACACAGCAAACCTACACTAATAATCCAGTAGCATCCCTGTCATGCATCCGCTGCATCAGGCAGCATCCCCGTCATGCATCCGCTGCATCCCCGTCATGCATCCCCTCCATTGGGCAGCATCCCCATCATGCATCCGCTGCATCCCCTCCATCGGGCAGCATCCCCGTCATGCATCCCTGTCAAGCGTCCCCTCCATCGGGCAGCATCCCCGTCATGCATCCCCCATCGGTCAGCATCCCCGCTGCATCAGGCAGCATCCCTGTGATGTATCCACTGCATCAGGCAGCATCCCTGTGATGTATCCACTGCATCAGGTAGCATCCCGGTTATGTATCTGCGGCATCAGGTAGCATCCCTGTGATGAATCTACTGCTTCTACAAAAACAAGTTATAATCCTGCGGTGTCTTTTCCAAAAGAAACTATGGCTGATATACTTGCTGGGTGTGTTTACAAAGAATATCTCCTAACAACAAGAGCTTGCCCAGTAATACAGCCACGTGGGTTGCATCTCCTGGGTGTTGCCGACACTGCTACACCACAAGTGATAACATTCTGGCTACCAGCCCAAGATAAGTGACTCTGGGAAAGTCATCCTCCCTCATTGCCTGGGGCACCAAACCAAAGCATGTTCTGTGTTGTACTCCGAGCTAGCTAAACACCATTCACAAGTCTGCTTACACTGTAAAATGTGCAACAACAATGTTATTGGAAGAGCTTTGCTGTCTGTGTGACAAGCAAGTTAGCTGCCGAACAGCTAGGCATCTTTTGTGGCATCATAACAATTTCTGCATGAAACCACTAACGCCAAACGTTCTAAATTGGAATGTGTGACAAATCATGGGAAACTTTAATGCCCCATTCATGCTTCATGTAGAGTGAACACGTGTTTGTGTGCATTCACATTTTTCACACGTTTGCTGCACGTGAGCCCATTCAACCAATGGGCTGCACATGCGCGACAAATGTGGGAAAGTAGCTTGTTCAGTATTTTCAGCTGCAAGCGATCCACGTTTTTTCCCCAGCCGTGTTTGGGATACCATTAACAAGTAATGGCAATGAAAACGTGTTGCACGTTTTTAACGTGTTGCCTGGAAGCGCACCAAAGTAAGAATGTGGACCTGTAGCAGCATATCATAGATGCCACTGGCAACATATAAACTTCATTTCCAAGGAGTTGAGCTGGGGCTGCTAAGTAATTCATAAGCCAAACTGGGACAACTAAGTCATCCCATCCAATATGGTCTCAAATGCAGTGGCATAATCAGGGCATGGCACATGCCACTTAAAGGGGGAGGATGCCGCTCTGTGGGTCAGGGGACGTTGACAGCTGATTTTCGCTCTGGCAGGCACTGACGTCACTAATTGCCAGGAGCTAGGCGGGACGCCATAGGCGCATTTTATATTAGATACGACTCTGCTCAAACAACCATACTAAGGCCAATCATGAAGGTTCTACAACTGATATATTAGTTACGTTTTAGCTTTTAAAGGCAGCGTGTGACATTTTTTTTAGAAACCCTGCAAAGCATTAGGGCAAGTTCACACCAAGCGCGTTCCAGGAGCAGAGCAGTTATAGACCGGAACAAAACTGCGTCCAATGTATTCCAATGGTATTTTGGGTTCTAGTTCACACCGTAGCGTTAAGTTCCAGAGCATGTAAAAAAACTGCAGCAAGCCCTTTTTTACCTGCTCTGGAACAGATGCAAACGCACTGCAACCCACTGAAAGCCCATTTTAAACCTTTAAAAAAATATATGTATAAAAAAAATTTTTTTTACAAAGCGTCCCTGAACGCTTCAAAAATGCAGCAAAAAAACGCGCCAAAACACACTGCACTGCGTGTGCAGAAACTCATGCAGATCTGGTCTGCAGCTGGTGTGAACAAGCCCTTAATGCCTTGTACTGAAATAAACATGCAGAAAAAAAAAGTTTTACTGTGCAGGTAAATTAGCGGTTCTGAAAACTGGGACAATATATTTCTATGGTCATTTTGGCCACATTATGCTCGCCATATACCATGGCTGGACAAATCCCAGGAGCCGGGTTGCCAAAACTCCTTAACACAGACAGCGGGCACCCAACTTTTGAGGGTTTCGTAAGTTGTGGTCAATGGAGTTGGCTCCTAAAAGATCCTGCTGTCTCCTGGACTGGACAGACTGGCTCCCGAACTCCAGATTACATTTCTCCACCCTTACTACACATATATCTGACAATCAACCTGTGGAGTTTGGGGCTCCAGGTCTGTGAAAGAGCCAAAGAGACGAGAACCTTTGCTGAGGCAGGGCTCTGTCAGTTGAGCAGCTCCAGATCTAAAACAGTGGTTGTCAACTAACAATGCCTAGGGGCCTCAACTGTGACACCAGACAACTCCACATGGCCACACATAATATTCACTATATGACAGAAGAGTATCAGAGCCATACTAGGAGGACATGATCAGAGACTGCAGACATGCAACAGGGGTGGTTGGAGACTAAAAACACACTGCATGAGATAGTCAGAGCCTGGGGACATGCTACATAAGACTGCCAGAGATCACTGTTATTAAAGCCTCTTTACACATGAATGCTTCCACTACTGACTGCTAAAGTCTGCTCAGGGCCGCACAGCACGCACCAAAAGGGCCAGAGTCTGGGTGTCAGGGATCTAAATTCTAACCACCCCTGGAATACCTGAACTTGCAAAGCCATTTGGTAAGTGCTGGGACTTGTAGTTCAAAGTTTGCTGCATACTGCTATTGGAGCACTGATACTTGTAGCTCTCGCTGTGCTGTGCGCTGCTACTGGATCATTGAGACTTGTAGTGCATTACCCGCTGTGTTCGGCTACTGGGATGTTGGTACTTGTAGTTCCATACAGTTTTTTTTTCTCAGATGCTCAGACTTCTAGGGCTCACCATGTAGTGGTTAGAACTACAATAGTCTACCCATGTCACACAGTTGATTCTCTGCTGGCATTAGATTACCAGCTGGTGATTGTAAAGTTGGGGTGGGCACTCCGGCCCTCCAGCTTTGCTTTTACTACAAATCCTAACGTGACTCTGGGAGTCATGTCAGTCTTGCCATGCTTTATGGGACTTGTAGTTCCACAACAGCTGGAGGGGCTCACCCCTTGTATTACAAGAGAGTGATGTGGGACCCTGGAACCACATGGGATGTCATCATAGGATTGTGTTAGACACTAATAGCCATCTGACCCCCAACTTGTTATAATACCCCTATCGATGAGTACCGGAACCCCCTCAATAAATACCCCGTGCATTGGGTACCTTGTGTTCGGTCTCAGAACTATATAAATTTGTCACAATGATTGATCATTTCAAATCAATTGTTGCAAGACCTTAGACCTCGATGGAAAATATCCCCCGGTGTTGGCGGTGGGTCCACTTGATCCATTCCACTGAACCTGTCCGAATATTGCTAAGTGTATGCCCAGACTATGTCCCTAAACTCAGGGTCAGCTGATCACTATGACATCTGGAGAACACATAAGAATAATATCCACAATACACAGGATGTGATCAGATCCTAAGGTGATCGGTGCGATCCTGGGGCAGCACACACACACACAGAACATTACCTGTAGGTCCGGCTGAGTGTGATTCTCTTCATCAGGTGAATCCTCAATGAGAACTTTGCTCTTGTTCTGCTTCCACATGTCGCCTGGTGTAGAGATCCCCCTGTGCCGGGAGGTGCGGGGCTGATACCGATGTCCCCCCCACACGGCCAGATAACACTTCGCTCCGAGTTAAACTTTACACAGGGCAAAGCAGCGGTAACTCCATCCTAGAAACAAGAAACCTCCAGCCTGAGCTCCACTTCTATTGGAACCGATCATCATCCTGGGGAGGAGGAGGAGTAGGAAGAGGGGGAGGGAACAGGGGAAGGTGGGGAGGAGAGACAGCAGATGAGAACAAGATAACAGACAAGCGGCACACATACAACAATGAATGGAATGAGGGGACAGGCGTGACGTCACCCAGCCATGGGGGGGCTGTCAGGGGTCAGCACTCGTTTGCATGTGCTGCGTTCTGACTATAATGTAATGAGGTCATGTAAACAGATCCTGGCTCACTCAGAGAGGAGGGTGGAGGAGGTTGGATGGCATTATAAGGAGTGCAGTGTCCTGTTTCACACCACGTATCATCTAACCTGGCAGAGCCACTCTGCTGCTGCAGATGAATAGGGCTGTATGCAGACACCGCTGACCTCCACCATATTATAATCCACAAACTCTTTCCCTTCTCCCCATGTGACCCACGTGACGTGGGTTTGTTGTTGCCCGGAGTTGGGAAGCTCTATATATAGAGAACGGAGACTGGCACAAGGGATCAGTCCATAGCTCCTCCCCTTGCATTAGACTGATGACGTCAGAGCAGCACATTCCTTTATACCTAATTCTGTGTTTTTTCCCTTCATAACACTGCACCCCTATCTCCTCACTGTCCCTCATTAGAACCATGTTCCTCTGTCCCTCCCTACTCCTAATTGGTCCCTCTGATGTACTAATATGTATGAAAAGTTACTATGCAACTACCAAAAGTGTTATTCTGTGCCAAAACCTTAATCTCATATCTTAATTATCTTGTTTGCTACTGCAAAAAGCCAGTTTAAAGGAAAAGTACATTCTGGGTCTGAAGTAGGAGGGCAGTGTCATTCTGAGTCTGATGAAGTGGACTCTGTGTGGCCCTGAAAGCGCTTGCACTTGAGTGGCAGAATTAGTCAATGAATGGACTTTTGCTGATTATACGAGATATTATGGAGTGCTGGTGACATCATTTGAATCTCACGGCGCCATCCGTGGTCATTACAAGCACCCACCGGCATCTTGCAGGGGAACTTATCCTGTAAGGAGTGCAGCGAGGCATCTTCTCATTAAAAGTAGTATTAAACACTTTGATAAATGATAAATCCAGATCGAACATTGCCCAGTAAAGTTTGTATTTACATTTTTAACCAAACACTAACAGGGTTATTCACAAAAGGGTGAAGAGTTTGGAGAAGGCAGGAGAAACGAACAATCTAGGACAACATAGCTGAACCGAAAAAATTCTACAATTCAGCTCACTTTCCAGTTCAGCTATGTTGTCCTAGATTGTTCACTTCTCCCGCCTTCTCCAAACTCTTCACCCCTTTTGTGAATAACCCTGTTACAGTCATCATGTTTCCAAACAGCTCCAACTCTCTCAGTTCGGCTTCCCATAACTTCCTGTCCAGTGCAAGATCACAAGAGACAGAGAAATCTCCAGCAACTGTCCTAGGGTTACCACCTTTTTCTTCAAGCGAAGCCCGAACACTCTCTCTGAAAAATGGCCTGGATGGGAAGGGGGTTTAACACCGTGGATGTCAACTGGTTAATATGTAAATAACACAGTTGAGACTATTTTCGGTGGGGGGCCAGTAGCCCCTATCTTAATTTTGGTTGCCCTGTCTGCCTGACATCTTGTGTCCGGGTTCCTGGTGCCATGAAACCCGGACAAAGCATTTAAAACCCAAACTGTCCGGGTGAATCCTGGATAGGTGGCAACCCTAAACTGTCCATCTACTAGCTTGGACAAGGGAAGGGCAGGGAGCACAGAGCAGAAAAGTGGCTTGCCTTGCTGTGTTTATAGACACACAGCTTACTAGCACACAATGGTGGCTCCATAGGACCCCGCAAGGCACAGGAGTCACCCTAAAACAGGATTTTAGGACCAGTGCTCAGGGAACCAGCTGATTCTGCAGGAAACTAAAACTTTTAAACATCAAGGAGCAGCATCCATTCTAAATAATTTTATCAGCATTTGAAATAGCTTAAAAACTTTTTGACTTTAACCACTTCAAGACCAGGTGTTTAGACCCCCTTCCTGGCCAGGCCATTTTTCAGTATTCAGCGCTGCGATACTTTGACTGACGTTTATTCCGTCATGGAACGCTGTACTGAAATTAATTTTATACCATTTTTTGGGGACAGATAGAGCTTTATTTTGGTGGTATTTAATCACCACTGGGGGTTTTATTTTTTACTATAATCAGGAAAAATTACTGAAAATTTTGAAAAAAAAAGTTTTTTTTTACATTATGTTAGGAAACACTTATTATTACCCAGTTTTTTGGTAAAATAAAAAAAAAAATTTAATTCTTTTTTATGTGTAACTTAACATTTTTTTGGGGGGGGGAACTTTAATTTGTTTTCCTTTTTTTTTTTTCACTAAACTTATTTTGCTATCACATAGGGGGGTTTTATTAGCCCCCCTCTATATCTACGGCTAGCAAGCAGCAGATATATGCAAAAACATTTAAAAAAGGAAAATAGTTGGCAAAGAGCTAAAAACTTTCCTGTGCCAGTGCCGCTCCTCCCGGCTGTAGAATCGAGCTTCTCGGGCGGCCGTGCAGGAGGATGATGTGTGCGGGCGCATGCGCAGTCAATATCACTGGCGGGGAGAGGAGGAGAGACACAGTATTAGTGAATGCACGCAGCCGGGAGCGTGCACGCCGGACAGACTCCGTGGGACATAGAAGACAGAGGAGTCTGCGCTGGATCAGAGACCAGCAGCAGTGCTGCAAGGACTGTTGGAAACGAGTGAAAGGAAGAAGATGAATCAAATGCAAATGTCACCAGCACAAAAATATACGTCAGTGCAAATCCATTTTATTGATAGATGTCATAAAGATAAGCGCTTTCGGGGCCACGCAATAAAGTGGATTTACACTGACGTATATTTTCGTGCTGGAGTGCTGGTGGCATTTGGATTTGATTCTGGATGGATTTCTAGTGGCGCCATCTGCAGTCATTACAAGCACCCGTTATTCTTGGGATATCCGGGGAGGAGTGCGGCAAGGTATATGGACTTAATATCGAAGGAAGAAGATGATCGCATCAAGAGGCGTCACATAAAGTAAGTCCTTGATGACAACCCAAAATGTAGGATTCACTTTCAGTGATAACAGTCGCCAGGATACATAGAGGGTGTGAATCTCCCAAATGGGGACACAGGCAGTAATATAAACCTAATAGGTGTTCTAAGCCCTCTCCACTCAAACAAAAGTGTTGGCTTCTGTTGCACTTTAGGCACCCTGTAAAGTTTTCTGTCACTGTAACTTTGGTGGAGAGTTGAGTCTACATGTAAATGTGGAAAGAAATGTAGATAAAGGTAGATGTGAAATTATTATTATTGTGAAATAATAAACAATAAAATGCAATTAATAAATACTGTCATTGGTTAGCACTTCTGCCTTGCAGCATTGGGGGTCCCTGGTTCGAATCCGGGCCAGGACACTATCTGCAAGGAGATTGCATATTCTCCCTGTGCTTGTGTGGGTTTCCTCCAGGTAATCCAATTTCCTGCCACACTCCAAAGACATGCTGGTAGGTTAATTGGCTCCTGTCTAAATTGGCCCTGTATGTATGCATGTGAGATAGGGACCTTAGATTGTAAGCTCCTCAAGGGCAGGGACTGATGTGAATGTCCAGTTTGTAAAGAGTTGCGTAAATTGTCAGAGCTATACAAATACCTGTAATAAATAAAGAAATTCCATACATCTATCCCATTATCAGGACACACTATTTTACAGGAGAGTGGTTCTGTACCCATTCATGGAAAGGATCACAAATAAAAACGAGGAGTTGGAAAAAAAGAGAAGAAAAGCAAAATCATTCCCAACTACAAGCCTAAAATACGTGAGGACTGAGAGGAAAAGAGCATGGAAGAGGATTTAGAAAGTGGTGAATGGAAGTAGAGTGTGTATTATGTAATCAATCTTGCTATTTTAGTACTGTACAGGATCCTGAACTGAGGGCAGAGGAAGGGTGGATTCAGTTAACGTGAGTAGTGTATTAAACACCACAAATGATTAAACACACAGGACATGAGGTAACATAGAACATGACTATATACTGGCTAAAACCAGGATTGTTCACTCTATAGTGTTCTATGTTAGCATGCAGAATGTTAACAGGTTCTGTTTATTTAAGCACAAACATTAATTTACTCATACAGAAATGTTTGAAATAACCAAATGGGCGTATTTATAAGAGAAAACTATAAGTAGTGTATTTATAATCAATTCTCAGAGCCATTCGCCCAGCGACATTGCATGCACATTTGTCTTGTGCGAGTGGAAGGAAAAACAAATATTATTAGTACAGTCGACCCCCGCAAAGTCGCGATTCAGAGCTTGCGGCCTCACTCGTTCGCGGATTTTTCCCATATAGAGGTAACATTGGTATTTTACATTCTAGCACTGCGGGAGACATAGCAGTACAGTACTGTGCAGTATACGGATTTACCTTTACATTATTTTATTTTTTTAAGGGTAATGTATTAAGCTGAGTTTGAAATTAAATTAAAGTGTTTTGGGGCATATTTAGGGGTTCAACTATAAAAATAGACATTTAAAGGGCATTTTTTTGACCACATTTAAAATTTGCAGTTTTGCACAATTCGCGGGTGCTCTATGATTGTAACTGTAACACCTGCAAATTTCGGGGGTCAACTGTATATCTTCTTTCCAGGTCAAATGGAACAGCTGGAAAATAAATCATTATGGCCACTAGATGGCGGTAAGGAGCATAAGAAATACATACTTCTTTTTGCTCCTCAGCTCTATCTAGTGACCATAATGTGGTATTTGCCTAATATTACATTTTACCTGAAAAGAAAATATACTGATAACATCTATTTCTGTCTCCATTCACGCAGAACAAATGTACAGTTATTTATTTATTCATTACAGGTATTTATATAGCGACGGCAATTTTACACAGTGCTTTACATTCACATCAGTCCCTGTCCTTAAGTAGCTAACACTCTAAGCTCCCTATCTCACATACATACATACATACATACATACATACACATACATACATATGAGGGCCAATTTAGACAGGAGCCAATTAACCTTCCAGCATATCTTTAGAGTGTGGGAGGAAACCAGAGTACCTGGAGGAAACCCACGCAAGCACAAGGAGAACAATGTGCATGCAATTTTGCGGGTCAAATGGCTCTGCAAATTGTATATAAATACACCCCCTATAGCAGGGGTAGGCAACTCTGGCCCCCAAGCTGTGCTTCAACTACAAATCCCAACATGCCTCTGCCTCTGGGAGTCATGTTAGTAACTGTCAGTCTTGCAATGCCTCATGGGACAACAGCTGGAGGGCCTGTGTTGCCTACCCCAGCCTTGTAGTTTTTTTTATTCTTTAGCCCACTAACAGCATGGATGGGGGGGAATCCCTTCTGACGGTGGCTGGCATGCTGCTGTCAGAGTACCTGAACAGTGACTTCTGCTTATTGGGTACAGTCACTGTTCGGCCATGTTTTTCTGGACTGTCTTCTTTGGCAAAAAGTTAAGGAAAATGTTTACAGTGATTTTTACAGAAAACCTGTCCTGAGGAAATATGGGGGCTACCTCTTCTCCTACAATATGAATTCCATAGCTGGTATGCTGGTGCTATGGATTTAGTGGTTTCTCAGTAACTGATAGTAGTAACTAATCTGGAAAAGTATGTAGATTAGGAGTTCTGACTTCACTCTAAATCCCCTGATCTGCAAACTTGTTTTTCGAAAGTACTAAGACCACAGACAGTCAGACAACCAGCTAAGAGGTTAGCAATGGCAGTTTCCTTTTATCTCTCAGTACTGGTTTCTTTTTGGGCCGATGAAACGCACGTGTCCAACTTTCCCACAATAAAAATGGCAGCTGTTCGCATCCCAGTGCTGATGTGCATTGCGTTTTGAAGAATACAACAGGTCTGTTCTGTATTTTAGTGTGTTCAAAGGCCCATAGAAGTCAATGGCAGCACATCAACAGCTTTTTGATTCATAGGAAACATGGATTAACAAGGCTTGGTCAATGGCTGTTAACCCTATCCACCTGCCTTATGCTACAAAAAATGCATCTTTGCACACATGCATAGATCTAAATGTGGGCACCTTTTAGGCTGGCATCCCTCAATCAGCTGATCGAAGGAGCCAGTCTGAAAATCTTTGTACGAACAGAGCCAGCAGCCAATAAGCTGCCAGCTCTGTTCAGGTATTCTGACAGCGGCCGCTGTCAGAAGACAAAAGAAACAGCAAGGATTCCTTGATGCCTCGCCCCCCCCCCCCCACACAAACACACACACCTGCCGGGGGGGGGTTTCCCAC
>NW_017306319.1:2376236-2380222 GCF_000935625.1 Nanorana parkeri | reverse complement strand
CCCCCACACACACACACACATCTGCCGGCGGGTAGATTCCACAGCTGAATTTAAACAGCAGGCAAGAAGAGCAGGTGGAAGAGCAATAGCCAGCCTGCTATTGGCTATTTAAAATTGCAACAGCCAATAGCAGGCTAGCTATGGCACCCGCCCACTGCCTGCTGTCAATCAGCAGAGAAGCGAACCTGAAGGAGAACTGTCTCCTTCAAGTCCGCTTCTCTGCCGATTGACAGCTATTGCTCCCTGTTGGAGTCTTGCCGGCAGATGGACGGGGACCAGGGTGGTTACTTCGCAGCACATCCCGGAACCCAGGGAAATGGCAGCTGCCAGCGGCAAGATTCCACAGCCAGAAGATGAATGTAAACACAGCTGCAACAAGGGAATGCAATACTGATGCCCTTCACTGCCATCAGTAGACATCCACCGACATCCACCCTGTTTACATTTAGCTGCCAGTGCAAGATTCCGCAGCTGGATGTAAACAGAATATTGGTACGTAATATCGGCCTAAAAGGTGGCCCATAATTGGTATTGGTTCGAGAAAAAAACATATCAGTTGACCCCTAGTGCCAAGTGAGCTTCATCCATCCACGCTCTTTAGCGTGTATGGGACAATCGAGTGAAATAGAGTATGGACAGCTTGAAATTTTATTCAATTGAATAGCAATCTTCATAGCAATAGAAATCTCCCACCAAAAAAAAAAGTTGACTTAGTCAGCTAATTGTTACAATATAAACAATAAAAACTGTTACCCCTGGACAACAAATATTTTCTACTCCTGATACTCGAGAAGAAATAAAGATAGCTTTTAAATTGGAGGAATCTGCCCATTGCTTCTGAACATCAGATCACACTCTCAGCTACTATCTTACTAAATATAACTGGCCTCGGGAAATATATCTAAGCTCCTATGGACCTTTTTGTATCGAGCGTACCTCTGAGACTATAACAACATTCAAGCATGGCAGTGCTCTGTAACTGATTAACACACCACAAGAAGCTTCCCTTGGCACATAAGAAGGGAATATTTAAACTAGGGTCAGGAATGGGCTTCTATGGTCCTTGGGCCTGGCAGTGGATGCTTTTACTGCCACTCTCTTTGTTACAACATTAGGTGGCATTTGAAATTATGTTTCTGAGGTCTGTTTAGACAACCCATTTACATAGGTTAGAAAAAAACAACAATCCAACAATGAATTTTGCAACTTGTGCGTCTGTGTTGTAGCAGAATCTCTTTTCATGCGTAAGAATCCCATTAAATAAAAGAATCAATTCCTAATTTCCTTCCTGTCCTTTATCTCTCAGTCCCATCTGTTCTACCCACAGCACAGAGTGACACCCATCCCCTGCTCTCTGAGGACAAAGGCAGAGCAAGTTGGATAAACCCAGCCATACATAGCCTGAAGGGGTTAGGAGGGAGTGTTTCTTTAATGCTGCCTTCAACGCTGAACTTTAATTTTTTTTTATCAGTTTGCTTTGGAAAGGCCTCCTGGAAAGGACTGCAGCAAAAGTATTCAAGGCTTAACATTCCATTGACCCATACTTATAACAGACAAACATTAGAGCACACCACGTAAGAGAAGATATACAAATTTAATTTTATAGGAATTCTTCACAAAAGGAATTCTGTGATTCCCTGTGAGGTTAAAATCTTTCTTCTAAAAGGAAAACACATTAGAATGCTCAGTGGATGCCTCGTTCTGCTTTCTTGTTAGCTAGAAATATTAAACAGCAAAAACAATAGGCTGATAAACTAATTTAATCAATGAATTGCTGTTGCTTCCCAGAATATTCAGTCCACTTTTGTGACTCATCAAGCTTTCACTTGTGCCTTTGGAGTGACTGTAGCCTCTTGTTACATCATTATGTGCTGTTTGTTTTGCCTTTCTCTCTTTTACTGCATGAGAGGCAAAAAGGAGCCTACAAGGGCC
Source organism: Nanorana parkeri (assembly GCF_000935625.1). Lineage (NCBI taxonomy): Eukaryota > Metazoa > Chordata > Amphibia > Anura > Dicroglossidae > Nanorana > Nanorana parkeri. The sequence goes on along the minus strand of NW_017306319.1, from coordinate 2,378,290 downwards.
TGGGTTGGCAGAACCTAATCCCCTATTTCCAAGAACTGCTTTTACCAAGACTCACAGCAATTAATCTGTTCCTTACCTTTCAAGGGGAAAGCAACAGGTTCAATTAACTGCCTCTTTCCCCAGTTCCACATGATCACGTTTCTTACGTTCCCCCACTGCTCCATTCAACCATCTGGAGGGAATAGCTGATGGAGCTTACACAGGGTTAAGGACACTCTCCATTCGCCCATTTAATAATGGGTGACTGAGCTGTCAATTGTCAAACACTAGTGCGGACACCTGAGAGGACGTGGAGTGAGTCACGTGTTGCCCATTCCCAAAAGCCCCAGTTATTTCTCTTCATGTTCAGTGGCCACAAACTGAGTTGCAGAGGAGAGTATGGGCAGATGGGGAGGGTGGCAGTTCAGTAAAACTGTACCTTTCCAAGCAAGAGCAAAGTACATGTTCACTTTTATAGCAACTAGGTGATTTTTAGCAGTTGGTTAGTATGGTGCAAAACCCAACTAGGAAACCATAGACACGAGGGCTGCGTTCCCTGGCTTAAAGTGACTCTAAACTCAGGAGGTAAATCTTGAAAATGCATTCAAGTACCATAACAATTATCAAAAATACAGCTAATTTGTGTATCACTCGGCTGTAGATCCTCAAATCATCTCTGAATTGGTGCTGACACGGTCCTTCCTTCTGGAGGGTGGCTACTTTTGTTCCCCATGGTCCCTTTGTGTGTTGTAAAGTAGTCATCACTGCAAATCTCAATATATATTGAGTAAGTAAAGTAAACATGAAACAAGATCATGGGAGTGAGCTTGGACCGTGGCTACTTTACAGCATATACAGGGACCATGGGGAACAAAAGTAGTCACCCTCCAAAAGGAAGGACAGTGTCAGCACGAATTCAGAGATGATTTGAGGATCTACAGCTGAGTGATACACAAATAAGATACATTTATGTTAGTAGTTAAGGTACTTGAATGCATTTTTAAGATTTAACTCCTGAGTTAAGTGTCACTTTAACTCCCCTCTAACAGGAAAAACTGTTAGAGGGGATATCTCCTCCCTTGTTGAGCCAGGTAGAATAGTTATTACTGATAGCTGATAGACATGTGGCAACAGAATCTGTTTTATACAATACATAGGACTAGACATTTGCTATCCAGAATGAAGCCTTAAAGTACAGTTAAAGTCAATTTTAGTTTTAGAGAGGGATCAGAACACCTGTCAGGTTTATATTGCTGTTTGTGTCCCCGTTAGGGTGATTCACTCTCTCTCATTTTGCTACTGACTTTTATCACTGAAAGTGAAAGAAAATCCCAAATTTTGGGTTATCATAAGAATAGGAAGAGATGGGAAATCTTCCAATGGGGTTCTCGTGACCCTTCTGACCTCCCTCTCTGTGGAGGGATTTCCTCTCACTTCCTGTTGTGGATTTTGGATAGGACGTAAAGAGAAATCTTCCTAATGGGACATAAATGGTAAAAAAAATCCTCACGGAGTTATTACCCTCCCTTACTCTATCCAAAGCTAGAAAAAAGGTTTGCCTTAATTTCTACTTTAAGTACATTGGGCATCCCAAAACAACCTAGAATCAGCTAGTGTTGGAATGTGCTTCTTGTGAAGTTGGTGAACCTTTTTTTCTAATGTATACAAAGTACACACTTAGCAAAATTACAGTAGCTTTTACTTCAAATAACAATCTTTAGGCAATTCTCTTAATCGTGAGTGTGAGAGGATATCGGCTCAGTCCAGGCCCTGGGGGGGAGAGATTATGGAAACCAGGAGGATGAGGGGGGAGAGTACGGAGATCACAGGCTCAATAACAGACTCTGATGCCTTTGCAGACAGGCAGCAGAGATCAGAAGATTGGGACTTTTTTTTTATCAAAGCACAGGGATCAGAGCCTATCATGCATGCCTAGACCAGCCGGCCCACCCATCTGCATCATCAGTTGCTAGGCAGACAGGGGGCTGATAAAAAAAATATATAAAATAAATAAATTGATTTGGGATGTTGGGGTGGAGAGAGAAACTGCATGGCAGGTAGAGGGCATGGCTTGG
>NW_017306319.1:2347017-2375504 GCF_000935625.1 Nanorana parkeri | reverse complement strand
GGGAGAGGGCCTGGCTTGGTGGCGAGGGGGCGGGGGGGGGGGGGCCAAGAAAATGTTTGCCCAGGGTCCAATCAATATTAAAGACGGCCCTGGCTCAGTCTGTATTACACATTTTTAAGCCACTAGGTATGCAAGTATTATCGTACATGTACCTTATCATCTGTGTTTGAAACAGTTTAGGCCAATATGTCAACTTATTTAGTAGCCATCTGAAAAGCCACTTCATTAGAGTGCACATTAATGTGAATGTGTTGTCTCCACTGAATTTTCTCCATCCCAATATGACTGTGCACCTTAAAATATTAATATCTTGAATGTGTACACCTGGATATATTATTATCATAAACATGAATGTCAGCTGTTTTACGGCCATTCACTGCTACTACATGCCCTACAAGATGACACAAGCCTTGCTGGAGGTATCTCTTTCTACAAATTATCTGAACTATCTAATGAACAATAGCTATAGAGGAGCAATAACAAGAGCAGAACAAGTCTAGACTGCCCTAATCATTGTTTGGAAACAGATAGGAATTATACAGTCTGTTTTGTACACTTCCATGAATAATACAAAGTACCCGTCTATACTAATAACGCAAAATAATTGTAATAACTGGTTGCCACATCCATGACACTGGTTTTAAGACATTCTTTTATGTATAACACATGCAGTCCTAAAAGTGTGAAAAGAACATTAAAGTGTAATTGCTGAAAAACACAAACTGTGATCTTCTGATTAAAATATGTTGCCTCTACTTATATACAAAAAAGAGTTTTTCTTACTGATCATATTGTATAATTGACTGGTTGCCAATACGTTTCACATCTCACACTGTGTGTGTAATGCTAAGTGCAGGGGTCAGGAGTATGTAACACACAGAGTGCAGGGGTCAGGAATGTGTAATGCACAGAAAGCATGCATCAGGAGTATGTAATGCACAAAGTGCATAGGTTAGGAGTAAGTAATGCACAAAGTAGCAGGGGTCAAGAGTTCATAATTCACAGAGTACAGGAGTCAGGACTCTGCTACACAAAGGGTGCAAGGTTTAGGAAGGTGTAATGCACAGAGTGCAGGGGTCTGGAGTGTGTAACGCACAAAGTGCAGGGGTTAGGAGTCTGGAGTGTGTAACGCACAAAGGGCAGGGGTTAGGAGTAAGTAACATGCAAAGAGCAGGGTGAATAGTGCATAACACACAGAGTGCAGGGGTCAGGAGTGGGTAATGGACAGAGTGTTGAGGTCAAACGTCAGTATAGCCCAGAGTGCCTCCCAAGCAAATATTTATCCTTCCTTCCAATACAACTCCCAAGCCCCCATGACAGAAAAAGGACCTTTCCCTTGCAGGGTCCTATGGAGCCAACCATGTGTGAGGTTGTAAGCTGTGTATGTCTCCACAAACATACAGGCATGGCAAAGCAAGCCTCTCCTCTGCTCCTTTCCTACTCCTCCTTTATATTAACCATGAGGTTAAATAGTTGGCCAAGCAACTCCATTCTAATGGCCTAATTGGATCCTTTGATGCCAGCAACCTAACTTTAGCTACAGTAGTATGGTAAATACCCTATACCTATAAGAAAAGTAATGATCCTCCCATCCTCTCCTGTTTCTTTATTGTTAGCCTTCTAACCTTATAGCTCTAGGGTCCTAACTTTTCACATTCTCTACATATTTGCATGGGTTGTCTCCAGGTGCTCTAGTTTCTCCCAGACAAGTCTAAAGTATAATAGTAGGTTAATCAGCCTTCACCTAAAATGAACCTAGAGTGTGTTGACCTGTGTTGATGTGTTAAGGATATTAGACGGTAATGTGCTTTGGAGACAAGGACTGGTGTGAATGGCTGGCCAGTTTTATACTTTCTGCTCCCTAGACAAGCTGTGTTGCATCCACTACCCCCCTCTCCCATATGCTGTCTCGTCGACCCACTTTTTTTTTTAATAGAGCACAATTATAGTATGCAAGCTGCTTATTTTGTTGACATTTGTCCCATAAATGCCAGCAACCGCACATCAGCATTTTGGGCTTAAAATCCTTATTTTGGAGCATGACAGGCCTTTGACAAATGTGAGCAGCTGGTGAGCGTGTAGCCGACAGTGGGAATGATTGCCATGCGTCCTCCATATTAAAAAAATAGGAAAATTGTCTATCAAAATCAGCAATTTATCCTTTAAAAACTGTGAATGATACTGCAACCCGGATTTTCCTGTGAAGAACATCTAGGGAACATATGGGAGAATTTGGTCAGTGAACCGCAGCAAAGGGTGGGGAATGTCCTTAATGTTGCAAGCAGAGCCGTAGCTAGCTCCTTTTGTTCCCAAGGCAAGAACAAAAAAATGTGAACCCCCCTCCAACAGGCGTGTGATGTCATGCCTCCAGGATGTTTTTTTATTTAATTTTTATATTCGTTTGTAAATTTCAATGTAAAATTTTGGACTTTCAGACTAGTCCACCAAATATGGAAGATACTGTATTTCTAGGACGTTTGTATCTTCTAAAAAAATAAAGGGGATGCATTTAGAACATACTGTATTTAGCTAAATGAGTTGGTACCATATACCATCTAAGAATGACTTTATAGTCGGCCTTAATAATTGTGATATTGATGGATATGGGAGATGTTCTTTTGGTCAATGTGTCTTTGCGGTCCATAGTTTCTCCTAGGTTCAGTACCCCCTTAACCATATAATGTAGTTTGCCGGTAGATGAGGAAAGGAGTTGATAATGGGAAGAAATATGACTTTTTATCAAATTGTCTGCATAAGTAATCAAAGGGAGGCATTTTGTGCCCTTCAGTACAATATGGAAGTGTAATAATAACATTTTACATTTCTTTGTTTCTATGTTTAGAATTTAGTTGATCCCATAGTGAGTGAGTGGGATAAGAAGGGGGCCCTTTCACACCATGTACGGATCAGATGCGGTACATTATATTTTTCTTCTGCACCAAAAATGCATCCCAATGCATTTGTATGTGATTTTTGGGCTCTGTTCACACCAGTCCAGTCCGTTCCAGTGCAGGAAAAAAAAGTGCTGCATGTCACATTTTTCCTGCACTGGAACACACCGGACCGCGTCACAAACGCATCACAAGCGCACCGCACTGGAACGCAACAGAAGCTATGACATGGAGCAGGAAAAGATTAATTTTCATAATGACATTACCCCCAAAAAAACAAAAGAAAACGCCTCACAAACGCATCACAAACGTGTCACAAATGCATCGCACCGCATTTGCAGAAACGAGTCCAGATCGGGTCCGGACATGATGTGACAGGGCCCTTAGAGAGAAGGTCTGTGATTAGGTTTGATTCACATAACCAGGTCTATTGGATCGGAGAACAGGCTTTAGTTTCAATTTGATCCCATTCAGGGAAGACGTGTTTTGGATAAGTTGCAACAACTGACCAAGTTGTACTGATTGAACATATTTGAGGAGGTTTGGCATTTTTTCCTCATTAAAATGTAAAGAGTTTGGATTGAATGGAATGCAAATCTTTTTTTTAAGTATGTTTATTGTGAGGGTACAAAATAAATAGATGATTTTAGGAAGAATGCTCATTATTACAGTATGTGGGCATCCAAACCATGAAAGGGGTGATGGATATTCTATATGATAAGAGTTTTTTGAACAAGGGTGGGTAGTTTAAATTATAAAGTATATAAAAGGATTGAATTATTTGTATACCCCAGTAAGAAAAGAGAAGATGACTATTTGAATAGAAGAGAGGACATTAGTGCCTTTGCAGTTTATTTATCTCGTTTGAGCTTGGTAGAAAATTGTTTTAGTAATTTTAATGGGTTCGGAAATAGAGGCTACAAAAGAAAAGTTCATTGTCAGGCTTTACATACACTTTAAATTTGACTACTGATCCAGCAGTATGAAGTCCACAAGAAACAGACCATCAATAGTACTTTCCAATACCATATATTGTAGTCAATCTATCAGGTTTTTAGTCAATTTTTGACTTTTCAGGGTTCAACTGCTATGATCATTCCTAGTACATACAGCATTTAATTACTGTCAATAGGCATTAGAACCATTTATTTTGGTAGAAGAATACTTCTTCTGTACTTCCAGCTGCAGATTAAAAAACCAAACTGCAGCACAACACATAATAGGAAATATTATAGCAGAATGGAAAAGAACAGGTTAGAACAGTCACAGGGATTTTCAGAGCAGGAAGTCAGGCTGAGGTTAGAAAGCCAGGCCAGGTAATTAGTCTGCTAAAGATCAATAACCAGGTTGATTTAAAAGCGGAAACAAGGCAATAGCCAAATAAATAAACTGACTGACTAAAAAGATGTGTGTATGTGTTTAAAGAGGGTTGATTTAAAAGATTTGAGAATATCAGTAGTAAAAGGGGGTTAATATGACAGAATTAGGAATGACAGTTGTAAAGTTACTCATACAGATTAGTTGGCCCTGCACCATCAGAATTCCAAGAATGTAAGTAATATCAGCCTGTGCTCATTCGATCACAGTGCTTAGACCTGGTTATCTATGACTGACCTTCAAAAGATTGTTCATGGTCAGTTTATTTTTAGTCAATTACCCTCATATTTTAATTTATTACTTTTACCTAAACCTGAGAAGTCAACAGCAAAATACACAGAATTAGAGAGTGATCATGCAAAATCCAATCTAATTCCATAAAAGATTACAATATGGACATGTATGTATTACATGAGTATGAATATTTCACTTGTCAGCAGACACCTCCATCACCACTCTTAGATGACGGAGTCAATATTCTGTCAGCTGGAAGAATCAATCATAGTGATAATCATAAATATACTGTGTAAAGTGTGCCAAAAATGGGTGAAAACTGTTTGGATCTGATTTCCAGGCAAAGGACTTAAAGTGTATGTATAGCCAAAACATTTTGTTGTTGTTTTGGATAGAGTAGGAAAGTGTTAAATCCTCTGTCAGTTTATTTTTCAGTGTCTGTGTGATCAGGTTTGGGAGATTTCATTCACTCACTGTTCCAGAGACACAACAGTAGGAAATCTCTACAAAGTGAGGGACATTCCCCTCTTAGACAGTTGTCATCAGAACAGATGTCCCCATCAAAAGAATTACCATCACCCTTTGTTTTAGTGACAACTGTAACTTTATGTGTTGGTGGTGACAATGATCACCAGGACAAAAAGAGAGGGCAAATCCACTCAGTGGGTTCTAATTCTCCCATACTCTATCCTAAACTAAAAAAAAAAAAAGGTTTTGGCTATACATACACGTTAATAGTCATTTGGAATACATATATGGGTACTAATTTATCTGCCATAGGGTTTTTAATTCTGTGCAGTTAGTCTTGACATCTGTCCAAAAAGCAAAGCAGAATTCTCCTCCTCCAGTGCAGTGGCAGCAAAGCTTGATCAATAACACACCCAGTCTGCTGTCTAGACAATGAAGATCCCCCTACTTGATTCTGTTCTTCCCTCCTGTTATTATGTTCTCTTTTATCACATCTGCATTTCAGCAAAACCCAATAGGCTGGTATGCTGGCCCTCCCTTTCCTGATCTGAATGTCTCTGTACAGGTGATTAAAGGGGCTATTATCAAGGCCAATTAAGCTACTTACTCTAGTTGCATTTAAAAACACATTCAATATTTGTCTATGAGTACAAAACTGCATTAATTGTATATTTGTATACTATATTGTATATTATTTACTTAGATTTAAGATTTATATGTGGCGACAAGATGCCCCAGATGACTCAGCAATTAGTCTGGAATGGGGTATATTTTACAACCAGATGGTGGCAGTTCAGTAGACAAAGACTCCAGTGGGAGTAGCCAACACTGGAGTCTGGCCAGGGACACAGTGAGTGGGTTTGCTTGCCACTACTCCAAACTTCATGTGAGCATTATCTACCCTTTGCTGTGTATTTATTACGAGTATAAACAAAAATGGCAAAAGAGATAGGCCAAGGCAGGAAATACATGGCATAAGCCTAAGACAGAATAACTTGTAAAGTAGACCATAACACACCCCGACAGGATAGGGATTTTAATAGAAAATATATACAAAAGTCTGTTATTCTTTTGTTGTAATATAAAAAGGGGTTTCCATTGTTCTTAGAAATAACAAAAAGCAAGCGACGTGTGCTCCCCCTCACCAGAATGGTTAACAGAATTGGATGAGTCTTCAAAGACCAAGGTTCTCTAAAATAAAGCCCTGTTAGCTAGAACAAAAACCTTGCTAAAATTTCAGAAATTTGCAAAAACAGTATATAGGAAAAACAATAAACAGCATTAAGACAACTTTGCACAGTGTAGTCCCTACCCTTGTCTGCAGAAGCATTCACATTGGACATATACAGTATGTAACTATAATATATTTAGAACAAATTTACCTGGAGGTCAATGTCTTCCCCCCATAAAGGTGCAGAAACCTGGAAAGTTCAGACTTATTCAAGCAGCCAATACATCAAACAGATGAAATAGTAAGAGCTCTTTATAACTAACAGGGAAGGTGCAGAATGGATGGGCCATTAACTATACAGAAAATCCCTTGGCACACGGGCCTGATAGCCGACAAAAGAAACCTAATTAAAACCTGTTTCTAATATTTATAATGCATATTATTCTTTCACACGAATAAAAAAGGGTGTTTCCATTTGGTGGTTACACGTGTAGGTATGACCTGACCATCAAAGGATTTTTCTTACAAAACATCTTTCTGTAAATATGTGTGTTTGGGTCTCCCGAGAGTGCAAACACCTCAGGGGTAGCGCCAAGAGGATGGTCTGATAAAGCTGTAGAGCACCCACGGGTGATATAATATGATTATTTCCCAGTCCAATCATAACTGCCTTGATCAGGAGGCAATCATCAGCTTTTATCTCTTGGGGCCTTTACAGTGAAGAGCCCTCCACCAGCCATTGCTTCTTATTGAGGATGTACTGCGTGTTTTCGGAATGTAAAAGAGCCTTCCATAATAGTATTGTGAAATCCAAGTCAAATCAACCCTGTCCGGGGCTTAAAAATACAAATAAAAACTGCAGAATTCTGTGATGGAGGCAACTTTATATTTAGCCGTCTGGCGGCCTGTTTGCCGAAACTTGACTCTGTAGCAGTACTCCCAGTGTTGATCCTATTTGACTCCTCAGGTTGGTCAAATAGCAGGCTCTCATTCTGGCTGCTGTGGTTCCCTCTGCTGACCTCTAATCCCTGCAGGACACAGTAGTGATGTAAGGGTCATTGTTAAAACTACTGCAGCCAGCAGGGGATGCTCTCTTCCACATGTATGGAAGTGTGGGATAGGATTGGTGCGGGAGCTACGGAGAGCAGTTTCTGCAAACAGGCCGATGGACAGGTGTATAAAGTTCCTTCATTACACAATTCTACAAATGTAATTTTTTAACCACTCAGCCTCATAGTTCTAGCTGACCTGTGACAATGAAACTGTCACAGGTCGGCTCAATAGATCGGGAAGTGAGCGAACAGATACCGTCGCTGGCTCACTTCTCCATCTATCCCTGCAGAGAGCCGTGACTGTCACTCACGCCGTGATTCCCCCCCCCCCCTGTCCGATCCTCTAGCGCTGACTGGCGGAACGGACAGGGCGGGCACAGGGGAGGGCCTCTAGATAGGCAGAGCCAGCTGTCAATCCCGCAGCTGGGTGGATCCAGACAACATTGTTGGGATCCGTCCCGGCTGTGGCGTCTCAGTATACTGTAGCTCACGGTATACTGAGCTTAGGGTGATGGGAGAACGCTAGTTTGTGTCCTCACGTTACCCTTAGGAGAACTATGGGGAAATGCCCTGAGCCTATAGTTCTCCTTTAAAAAAGGTCATACTACATTATTATCATTTTTAAATATTATTACAAAGAGTTGGTGAGTGAATAAGCTGACTGAGTATAAGCAAGAGCAAAAAAATACGTAAAACCTTCTTAATGTGGGGCAAAGGTGAGCAAAACACCACACTTTCTTTCTCTCAAATGAAACTCCTGGTGCTGTTTATGATTCATCTATAAAAGTGAAAGGATAAATAAACCCAAAAACAAAAATGCAGTTTAACACAGAGTACCAGTTCTTAGATGTGGTGGCTGCTTACCCTGTACTTACATTTTCTGCAAGTACAGAACAAAATATTGATCTTGCTAGAAATCCAGTATCCTTGTAACTGTATGTGTAGTGAACTGATATATAAAACAAGAACATCAGCTATTCTAGCTATCTTCTGTGAACTACAAAACCCGTTCCTTTATGTTATATAGTTGAGGAGAGGACAAGGTATTTGTAGTTCAAATCAAGAAACTAGCCTATGGTGACAACACTGCTCCTCCATAGCAGTGGAGCACGTTAGTGTTGTCACCATAGGCAAGGAATTGTGTTATTAGTAGGATCACCAAATGAAAAAAAAGGGAAAAAAGCCTGAAAAAAGAAAATTATTGCTGCTACCACTCCTAAGGACCTGTAAGCTGCAATATATTCCATTTTCATTCTTGGTTTTAGATACAATTGAAGCTTAACTCAGATTTACACAGCAAATAGGAAGGGTCCACATTACAGAGGCAGTGATATGGACACACAGAGAAGGAATCAGCTTCATGTGCACAGAGGGTATAGTGCAAGAAAGAACAAAGTATAGAAAGTACACGTTTCCTTTAGGGACCTCACCAGGCCATATATTTTATAGATATATATATATATATATTTAGTATTCAAAAGGTTTTTGCTACGATAGATTCAACGATAGATAGATTTTTCAACGATAGATTCCAACAATCCATATAAAAACAGGATGCGAAGTGTTGGTGGTTTAACGTTGAGAAAAGCTTCTTAAGGAGTAAGAGGAATGTGAGGAAAATGGACAACGTTCTGTAAACATTGGACCAAAAGGTACGTACTATAGGGCTTGTCCACCACACATGCATGAAGGTATCCGCTTCAGGACATCCATGAAAACATTTACCATCATGGTTTGGGATACAGTGTTTTAGGTGACTAGGAACCATGTACTATCTGAATAATAGTTTATAGTTAGCTTCAAGAGATAAAGTGTTCTTGGAACATGACTTGGTGGATGCTCATATCTGGGACCAATCATCATTGCTAATATGGGAGTTAATATCTTTCTGCCATTTATCCATGTATGCGTGGCAAACCTGTGCCATTAAGAAGAGGACCATACAGTTGTAAGATAACTCCTGGAGAATGAGGATCCGTGTGACAAATGTTCTCAAAAGGTGTCATACGCGACGCATCCTGTGGGACCTTAATCAAGCAATTAATAAAATGTTTGATTTGCAGGTAACAGAAAAATTTAGAAGTTGGTAATCGGTAATTCAATTGAAGTTCTGAGAAAGGTTTTACTCCTCCTTTCTTTTACATTGATTAATGTATGGATTTGTTTTTTTTAGAGTGCCACCGTTGAGAAGAGTCAGAGGATTCCAACCCACGTGGGAAAGCAAGCAACAAAGGATACATTCCGTGCTCACACTAAAGCAGTAAAAAAGTATTTATTTTATATAAAGAATTGCATTTCCTTTGCAAAGAGAAAATTTGCTTTGCTAAGTGAATGAGATGAACTTCAGTCATCCAACCATATGCAAGCAAAAATCCTGTTTTTTGGGGGTTTTTAAAAAACAATTTCTTGCATATGACTGGGTACTCGTTGCAAAGTGAATTTCCACTTTGTTACACCTCATTCACTAAGAAAAAGTGAATATCAATTACAGAGTTCTGATCTTCAACAGTAAAATGTTTGAGATCTGAAATTCCATAAGGTCTACATTCTTGGGGTTCAGTTGCTGACTGGGGTGTCACATGTTCCATATTTCTTAATTGTCTTAATTGAAGAAGTGGTAATAATAAGTGGACATTATGGAATTTCAGATCTCAAACATTTTAGTGTCAAAGATCAAAGTACAGCTGCTTGCCTTCACCTCTATCTATTCAGAAGCAATGGGACATCAGTTGTGCACTAACATAATTTTTTATAGTCATGTTTAGAATTAGGAACAATGTTTAAACCAACATGAATGAGCAGAGTTGCGGTATGAAATAGCATATTTATACTTAGCGGCTGTGGCAGTCATTTATCTACATGTAGAGGTTAAACATGGATATGGTAACTATTATGCTCCCAGAGAAACCATTATAGCCTAAATACATCAAGGCCTGTTCATACTTTTTAAAATTTCTATGGGCAGCCAACCTTGTACATTAATTATTATACATGGTATAAATGTTCTTTTCAGGCTTGACTAATTGACATCTCTTTGTCTGGGGACAGCACAGCTAGGAGAAGGCTTGAGCTAACCATCTCATGCTGTGCATACATCCTTATCTCATGCATGTTGCCTCTGATTAGCATATAGGTGTTAAATTGTTAATTGCATGATATGATTAGAGCCCCACTGGCATGCGTTAGCCCATGCTTTGCTGATGTGGGTTGCTGGAGCATCACAATGCCAATTAGTGAAATGGTAAGTGTTTCTTTGGACCACTTTTCACCAGTTCACTATTAGGTGGTGTGATGTTTGGGGATATTAGCACATATGGTGAGTGCTATAAGGATGCACTCACAATATCTTCTGTTTAAGGGCCTGGTGGCCCACCTTTATGAAACAAAAGTTCATATATCCATTTTGGATACCCTTGCAGGGTTTGTTCAGCATAACCTGCATGCAATACTTGCAGCATAACACCAGTTTAGCCTCCTGGCTTCCATTTTAAACATTACCACTTCTGACCCACTGGTCCTTTTGGAAGTGTTGTCCCACACTTGTGCTTGCGGCTCTCCTAACCTCACCAGTCCTCCCCAGCCTCCCTGGCTGTCTTTGTGTGCCTCCAGCACACACACCACCCGATTCCACTTTAAACTCTGGGGGAGTCTTCCTGACTCCTAAACACTGTGCGCTCCTATCCCAGTAGGAGCTCACCTGACTCCTCTCTGACTTCTGGGGGAGTGCTCCTGACCCCTGAACATGGTCTGCTCCTATTTCCCAGCAGGAGCTAATTCCTCTAGCCAGCATCCTTTCCTTAAGGGCTGTGCACACCTGTGCAGTCATTGGGTCCTAGTTACTGCTAAACCCTGGACTCAGGACTAGAGCTTTCTTCCCTCCTAAATCTTTTTAAAATCTCACGATTCCTAGATCCCAAGCAGAACCCAGACAAGCCCTTGCTTCCTGACACCTCTCAACCCTTTGGCTGAGAGTCCTGGGTGATCATAACACCCAATTCTACAGTGGGATTGTCACACAATACCACAGTGGGCAAAGTGAATAATCGCCTGGCAAAGCAAATAATGGGATACCAAATCACTGGTGGAGCAATGCTTTCCTTTGTTCCCACATGTCTTATGGTGGTGTTACATGTGCAGTGTCCTCCTCTAACAAGAAACCTAAGTTCTTGTGGCTAGTTTGTCATGGTTACATGCACTTGCCTTTTCAAAGACGTTAAAGTACATTTGATGGTTCCAGATGAGAGCTAAAGTCTAATTTGCTGGAAATCAAAATGTCAGACTCAGTTATTTCTCTACAGTGTTATCTCCCTCTCATTTATTTATGACTTAATAAAAGGAAAACTTTTAAACAGTAAAAAATGATAAATTCATGAGCTTTCATTTTAAACCACAGTTCTATTGAATCAAAATTTGACAAGGGTTAACTATAAATAAATGTACAGCCGAAGCTGTCCTGATTGATTTAATCCTGACCCAGAAATGCTTGCAAGTCCAGGCTATTATTCCAGCTCTGCATTACTGTAAAACTACCCCGCAAATCTCTGAGGCCAAGGTCAATGTTATCATGTACACCTTAGTCATGTACTTATCTCGCCTGTCCTGCTACATATGGCCTTTATTTTCAATGCATGCTGCTAATGGTACCAAAACATCCTTGAATCATAGGATGAACTTTTAATATAGTCAAGCTTGGGTGGGGGATTACAGATAAATGAGAAATGTTTACTTACAGTCTTTACAAAATCAGATATGATATTTGGAACTTTCGATCCAGTGCAATGTCTCTGTTCTTGATCCAAGGTACACCTTCATCCAAGGAGATACAATGTGATGCAGTACCAGATATGTGCAGTATAATGAATGAAAGGCTGATCACCTTAAACTCATCGCTTCTCTTCTCAGCAGGATGACATATTTCTCAGAAAGCCAGCAATAGTGATAATAATTAATTCATACCATGAAACGAGGCAGCTCATGTATGGAGATCATTAGTTATGGGTCTGGTAGTGCTGTTACAGCTCAGCCCATCCTGCAGCTAAAGGACAGACTGCAATCTCATCCTTTACACGCTGCTACAGCTGTGGAACTGCAGAGGCCTGATGTTTAGAGCATCTGCAGGCTAAATGCTCAAAAGGAGGTTAAATACATCTAATCACCGCTTCCCACAGCTCATCTACAAAGACAAAAAAGCCACATGGCATTGATAGATTAACATAAGGGTGGAATGTCCACCATTGAGTGGCTCTTATTTTAAAGGGAAAGTGTCATGAAATCACTGATAACTTAAATTAAACTATTTCAGCTCCAAAGTGCTTTAGTTTTAGAAAAAGACATACATTGTCATAAATACAGTTTTTTTTGGATGGATTTGTGTTTAATCAATGACTTTCACCCTCTCTTTTCGGCAGAAACCACATGACCATTGTCTCTTCATAACTCATATTCTCATATTCTGCTTCTAATTTTTACTTATAAGACTTTTCCATGACTGATTTATAATGAATATTGCTGACTAGCATGCAGTGTGTAGCAGTATTACTAATATAAATATTAGTGGTCTCCAAGTGAACTGGACTATATGACAATGTACTTTAGAAAAGGACACGCTAGATTCATTCCACCCTTTTCCATGACTGTGAAGGTGCCCAAAACTACGAGATGATAGTCAGTCAATGATCTCATATCAGCCCGTGTCCAAGGGCATCTCCAGCCAATGCCACTCTCCGGAAATAATAATCAGGAAGTCTTGCAGCAAAAAAAAAAAAAAGTTAATAGCCCTGGCTTTAAATCAACCACAACATAGAATTAAAGACCAAAAAGCCTCCAATAATAACAAAATATAAGGCAGCAAAGAGCTTGACTGCCCAAAGAGCTAGCAATCAGAAGTAAAATACATTTTCCTAAACTGACGCTAATCTTTGCCTATGCAGTTTTCCTTATCCTTTACCTGCGGCAGCAGGACTTGCCTTGAACCCATAGTAGCGGAGAACCATCCCTAATGAGGACAGGCGTGCACTGCAGCATGACCTGCGCTGCTGTGCTGTGCGAGAGTGACAACCAGCAGATGGTGAAGGCACAGGGATAATCATTACACTCAGTAATAGGTACCTTGATGTCTGGATGTAGTTTGTTGGAAGAATAGGTCACCAGCACTCCAAATATTTAAAATTGTCCTGCATTTTAGTTGTAGTTGCGTCACTATCCGTTGACGGGTTTTCCGTGGGTCGCTCGCTGGATGTAGTTTGTAGCTACATGTCCGGCTGCCATTTAATGTTTATAGACAGCTTTAGGTTTTTTAAGTGAAACTTTTAAGATTTCTCCCAAAATGTAACTAAATGGCTACTGAGTGCAGCAAGACATCAAAATTATATGTATGATATAGCATGATTGAGGTATAGAGCTCAAATGAAAACATTAAGTGGAAGTGAAGTCTTATTTTTAAAAGTTGATAACAGGCAGGCTTTTTAATGGCAGTAGTGACTGTGTACGTCTTTTCTGTCATAGATGTTTCTTCCTGCCTCTCAGCGCTTTTTTGTACATCTGCACACTGAGCTACACATACACAGCTCAGTGCAGTCTCTGTAGGATTCTTGCCAAGATACAGTGACTCCCAAGCACATGCACATCATTGGGACCCAGTCAATCATGTGGCTGAAGACTCGGAAACCCAGAAGAGGACCAGTGGTGACCTAGGGGAGCTGCAGTAGAGAGGCTCACTTCTGTAGGTAAGTCTGTACATAGTAGCACATTATGACAATGAGCATCTGGTGCCCAATTTGTTTTATTATTTTATTTGCAGTTTACTTCTGCTTTAAGGCTGATCATGCACAGGCTCAGTTTGGGAATAATGGGGGGAAATCAATAAAGCATGTACAACACTTTTCTGGAGGTAGGGTCCCTTTAATATAACATGTTCCTAATTCATGAAAGCTTTGCAACTTTTTCGGTTCCTGTTACGACATGTGACAGATTAAAAAAGAACTTAAACTGACAGTAATTAAGAACAACTCTAATCTGGTTTGCAGAGATGCCAGTGCTCAGGGTGGGGTAAGTACAGCTTCCCACTTATGGTTTGTTGGTTGCTAGGACACTGGCCATTGGCATCCTAGCAACTTATTACCTATCCCTGGGTCCAGGTAGCTACCAGCTGGGATGTTCCCAAGCTGGCAGCTGAATGAAAACAAAGGTGTCGGGGATGCTGTTTGATATCATTACCCAAATATGACCATGGCCGACAGCATCCTTAACAACCAGTGACATTGACAGTGGACGTAGCCTGATGGGGATGCCAAGGAACTAGTTTTCCATCAAGTCCGCTCTGCTACTGCTAGACAGCAAGTGGTTGGCCTATTCCAAAGCAAAGAGCAAGCTGTTTATTGGCTGTGGAATAGACCCACTGGCTGTTGTCATTCACAAGGGGGTGGACCTGATGGGAAAGTGGTCTCTCGGAGTTTCCTAATCAGGCTCTTCTGACCCTCTGCAAAAGCCCTCACCCGCTGCATCTGCTTGTTTGACAGGCACAGTGGCCGGGCATCTATGCACCACACATGGTGCTGCTTGAACCAAATTCATGTGCTTGTTTCCAATACGATTTGTTGTGTGGATGCACGTCGGAATTCTAAAGAGTGTTGTAGACACTTTTTTTACTTTCAGGGATTATTTTTCTAAAAATCTTATTGCAGGCGACAATTTTCCAGCACAAGGTAAAATAATTTTAACCAATATATTCTATTTTATCTGCCATTGGTGGTCATTTCCTTTCAAAGTCATTTGCGTTTATTGAATATTTGTTGAGTATTCTTTAGTCTTTAATAAATCTGTATTGGCCGGTGTATGGCCAACCTTGGATATTTCCCTTTTTGAATTTGTACCTCACCTTTACTGTATGTACAAGGTGCACGCCTGTAACACATCATTAGTGTAATAAATAAGGATAAAGCCAAGTTTGTATAGACCTAGGTAGTGCCATTGATTCAAATGTGGAATTGTATTCGCATTAACTTTAATCACACTTTACTGCTGGGGTGTGTCAACTATAGCAATAGTTACAAAGAAGGGGTATCTCTTCAACATAATTTCTTTATTATCTAAGGACAATAGGTTAGGGGAATGTAGGGAATGGGGAAACATGAGTTGAATGAAAATGATGGCAGTTTCAGCTAATAAAAGTTAGAGGTCAATACTGCATTTGTTTTAACTTTAAGAAACTTTATCTTTTATCTGTGTGGCTTGTCCATTCCTATTGTCTGCTCCACCAAATCAGGTACCTGAGTAATTCTAGTGGTCCCTGATATTACAGTTGTCATTAGATCAATATTTAATGTGCAGATAAGCAAGGAAGAGCTAAACCACATAATTTTGACATTTACATGATCCTACAGTGTTACCTTGTACTACTGTGGCTGGATTCACATTTTCTTTGCATGTGTTCACGCATTTGTATGTGCATTATCAATAATTATTTATTTTTGAGTGCTGCACTTGTCATCAATAGGCCCTATAAGACGTGTAGATGCATCAAAAGTTGGACACAACGTTGGGGGTGATTTACTAACCTAAACACACGCACGCACTAGGTGCGTGTGATTTTTACACAGCAAAACGTATTTATCAACCAAAAAGTCACTAAAAGCATATTTCCACTAATGCCATATATGGAAAAATCATGCACATGATGCATATATAATGCTGCTTCACAGTTTAGACAAAAATGGTTAGCTCATGCATTTACATTCCTGCATTCATCAACGCAAGCAACACAACATAGAGCTAATTTACACAACATCACCTTGCAAATTCATGCTTGGCTTTGCACAACACACCTGCTGGGTGTGTACACACTACAAAGGTGTTTAGATTCCACCCATACATCATGCTGGGAGGGAACACACTACAGAGGTGTATACATGTTCGTGGTGTGTTTATAAGGTTAGTAAATCAACCCCAACATGTCAATACATATACACAGATGTGAACTAGCAATATGACGGAATAAACGTCAGTCAAAGTACCGCAGCGCTGAATACTGAAAAATGGCCTGGCAAAGAAGGGGGTCTAAACACCTGGTCTTGAAGTGGTTAAAACAGTTTTTTGTAAATTCTGTATTTAACCACTCACCGAAACAGATGAATTAACAGGAAAAAATAAAAGTATGAGAGTCCTTCCATTACAAACCAACATGGTGATTCGTACACGTCAACATAACTAGGCAAATCACATGTCCTAAGAAACGTTAATCATCATAAGATAGAACCAAATGCTACATCTGCTCTGCAGTTCCATTTTCCATAAGAGTAAGAGAAGATAGAAAGAAGACAGGCAAAATAAAAAAACAAAGGAGTAAAGGATGAAGAGGAAGGGGAATTTGAAGATGAAAGAAAGTGAGTTAGGGTTAAAAGAAAAAGTTAAGGAGAGTACAATAATGAATAGTTGAAAACAGACATCAGTGTAGAACCACAATAGATTTAAGCAGGGGAGGGGGGTGGCCAGGGAAGACCACAGTTCGGGCTAAAGGCATGTTTATACAGCACCAGACAGAGATTCATCAGATGCCATGACATCACAGAACTCTGAAGAAAAGCAGAAGTCTAGCCAATAAAACTAGGTCTTACAAAATGTGTCCTCCCTGTGCTTCAGCGTGGCTGTCAGGCATTCCATTCTTTCAATGTCACAGATCGTATTATACCACAGTGCTGGTGCGGGAGAGGTGGTGCTCTTCTACAGTACCGGAATGCACATTTTGGCCGCATTGAGTAAATTAATCATAACGGATTTCTTATTTTTGTTTCTTGAGAGACCCAAATGGTGTAGGGGATAGGACGCCGCATCATCTCCCAGATCTATTCCTAGTCAGGGCCCTAACCCCAGTCCAGAAGTCTCTCAACTTAGTGCAAGACCAAAAGACATAAAGAAGGATACCCTTCTCTTGGCCACATCTCCAGCACTTGTCAGAACCTTGGAGGTATAGCTTGTGGAGAACCGAGGGAACTCTATACCATCTTGTGAGGAGTTTGAAGTTAGCTTCCTACATCCCGCAGGCCATGGACGCTTGATGGGAAAAGAACAAGATGTCCTTCCTCTGTCCCAGCATTAAGGTCACCTGAAGGTCCCGTTCCCATTTAGGCAGGAAGGGTGGTACATAGGAATCCCAAGGTTGTATTAGGAGTTGGTAAGACAGAGATAAGGCATGCTGAACTGGCTCACATTCATAACACAATTGTTCAAATTGAGTCTGTGATGTTGGATATGACCCTCTAGGGAGAAGACGTGTGAGGAAGTGGTGCAGTTGGAGAGCCCTCCAAATATCCAAAGGAGGCACCATGTTTTTAATGTTTGTCAAGGATTTAGGCGAATCACCAGACAGAAAATATTTGTGTCTGTACATATTGCTCTGAAGAGATCTTGAGAAGGACTTGTCTTCTCTACCAGGGTGAACTAAGCGTGACCTAACAGGGGCAACATCGAGGAGAGATGATCAGCCTGATTAACTAGACATGGCACCATTTCGACCACCTTCAGCCTGGGGCCCTTTGGTGGGTGAGAATGAACATCTTTAGTGTTCTTTGATGCCAACCAGGGAAGACAGCCAAGCGGGATGGCAGAACACTCCTGTTCCAATGCTATTTATTGCTTATGGGAAAAATTCCCACACCAATCTAAAACCCTAGCTGGATGTGCAGCTTGGTAATACACCACTGGGTCAGGAAATTCTATGCCCCATTCTCTTTCAAGTACACTAGGTACTTGTGAGCTATCCCAGCATGAGAAGGGTCACAAAAATACGTACAAATTCCCCACGTAGCAAACAGTATAAAACTTTTAATTCATATGAATCTGGCTCAGTTGGTGCTGATATTCCAATGCCCCTACCACAGGGAACATCTACACTCTAGGGTCAGTTAGAATTTCAATATAACTTACCAGTATGTATGTAACCATTACAAATGTGTAAGATAATTATAAATACCTGCTCAACCTAGAGTGAATTATAATAGCGCTGGGAGCTACCATGCTTCTCACCAGTTACACGTGCAGAACTGTGATTCTCAATGCTCCATGGAACAATAACAAGCTAATATCTGCCAGACACGGCCAGATGTGCTCATTGTCTTTTTCCTGGTGTAAAGTGGCCCAACTTACATGTTTTATATGCGCATTTTTCATATTTGTTTTGGGATCAGACACAATTTGTTCTGCATTCATTGTCCAGAGTGAGATACATGCAGAATATGGATTCTCTACAATTAAAATTAATGAAACATGCAGTTTGGTGCATTTAGACTGGATTTATACCTCTTTTTTTCATTACGTTTCGTGCTCACAGCAGGGTTGATATTGGCGCAAGGTATTTCATATATTTATTTGGATTCACACCTTGCACGTTTTAGAGAGTTTGTAACAATAATGTGCCACTTTTTGTCATTAGGTCTTAAAACATTTGTTGAAGTGCACAATCAGGGCCCGTTCACACCTTTATTAATGCACATCAACGCATGTACAAAAGGTAAGCCATTGTTTTAAATGGTGCTAGTTAAAATCTGTGCCATATGCTGGTGAGCAACGCCTGTTTTTTGATGTATCAATGCATGTTATTGATTACAGGTATTTATATAGCACCAACAATTTGTGCAGTGCTTTACATAGTTGAGCATTTACATCAGTCCCTGTACCTCAAGGAGCTTACAATCTACGGTCCCTATCTCACATACATTCAGAGCCAATATAGACAGGAGACAATTACCCTACCAGCATGTCTTTGGAATGTGGGAGGCAAACCCACCCAAGCACAGGAAAAACATGCAAACTCCGAGCAGAGTCCTAGTGCTAACCACTTTCCTACTGTGTTATAGAACCTATTGATGATAATGGCAGCACACGAAAATGCAATTGTTCATAATGCACATAAAAATGCGTGTGAATGGTGTGAATTCAGCCTAACTGGACAACACAATGCACAGATTTGAACCAACACGACTGAAAACATTAGCTTACCTGTTTACACCCATTGAAAAATATTTGCATAGTTGTGAATGGGCCCAGATTGTTAATTTCAATGGCCCTGTATAATGCACGTATGTAAATGCATATTAATGCAGCATGTCTGATTTTTTTTTTTAGTCATGTGCATCAGCACACACATTGGTAACATGCCGTGTACATGCATTAGGGGCATTCGTTTCTAATGTTCCCCTAGAATGGGTCAGACAGGGTTAAACCTTGTCACGAACCCATAGAAAATGAAAGGACAGAAGCGATATGCATGAAAATGTTAACAAGCTTTAGGGCCTATTCACTCATAGGTGTAAATTGGATATTCAAAACACACTAAATGGCAGAGTATGTGTTTCTAGCCGCATAAGAATGTATTGGATTGACATTTTATTGTGATAAAATGCTTGAATTTACTTCTGGAAAACAGATATATGAATGGACTCTCAGGTTTACTAATTTGAAAATGCTTTTTAGGTAAAAATCCCTTATTTCTTATTTGGCTGAATCACATCTATCAGATGTAAACGTTCTCAGTAAAGCATTTGTCCACCTACAACTAGCCTTAGGGGCCTCGTTCTAGACATAGAAAGGCACACACCATGCTCAGACTGAGCTCTGATGTTTACTGGTAAGTGCATTTTTTCCATATTCAACGCCATGGTAAACACAGGCTGCAGTGATGTGACAACTTAGTGCTTAACCACCTCAATACCAGCATGATACATGCAGGTCCTGTCCAGGGCATTTTGTTTTTGTGCTGTGATAATCTGACTGGCAATTACTCCATCATGCACCACTGTACTCAAATTCATTTTATATAATTTTTTGAGCTCTACTTTTGTGGTATTTAATAACCACTGTTTTTTATATATTACTTTATAAAGGGAAAAAGACAAAAAAATATGGACCTGCTCTCTTACTTCCTGTTATGAATCATATTAAATAAATAGTTTTTCATCATAAATTTAGACCAATATGTATTATACAGGGGGGGGGGCTTGTCATATTCACAGAACTTCTTGTAACTACTAATGCCTCCACACCCAAGTAATTGAAATGAAAAGCGGTAGAGATGCTTAAAGTCAAGACTAGTTGACAATGCAGCTCCTACATAGATACAATACTGTGAGTGTTGTCATCGCTGGACAGGAAGTGTGCTATTGGCAGGGTCATCAGGTGAAAATAACAGCGAAACAAGTGCTGAAAAATGAAAACTAATGTAGATATCACATCAAAGGACTCTAAGGATAACCTGCAATATATTACATATTCGTTTTTGGATTTACGGTACATAGGCTGTAAGCACATCTTGATGGCCACATACTGAAAATAGGAATGTGTCTGTGACTATGCCTGTGTCCACTGAATATGCTGTAGTGCAGACTGTGTGTGCAGCTGTGTGTATATATAACAGCCCTGGTGAATGGAGACCATCATGCATGTATTTGACCTTGGAGGTCTCTGCCATAAGCATTGACAAATGACACAAGAGACAATAGTGGTGAAACTTTTATAGGCAACAGGAATCATTTTAAAGAAAAGTCCATGACCAGGACAAGCGAAAAATTATATGTAACAGGAGCTGTAGACAAGCTCATGAAATAACCTTATAGGACAGATCAATCTGAACTGAGGTCAGACAGGAGAATGCTGTGATGTGTATCTACCAACATGCCTCCAAACAGGAAACAGCCGATTGTTCTTATTTAGCCTATGTATATAGTATGTATGCACTGTGCACTTTATTGTTCTGTTGCTCAAAATGATTGAATTATCAGATCTGTTTATTTGGGTGGGTAAAAAAATATTCTCTGGCAAGGATACTATGGGGTCTATTCACAAAGCTGCCGAGGGCAGCCGAGTGAATGACCGATCAGAAGTGAAGTGAGCCGAACACTGTTCTGCCAATGGCCGGCCGCTCGGCCAGCTTCGGCTTTCAGCACGGCTCAGCGCTCGACTGAGCTGCTCGGCCGTGATCGGGAGCTGTACGGGCTATTGTGAATAGCCCGTACAGCACCCCCTCGGTTCTCCTGAACCAAAGGGGTCCTGGGGCCGAAGCCAGCCGAAGGATCGGCCGAAGCTACGGCCAGATCCTTCGGCAGCTTTGTGAATAGACCCCTATGTTTCTGACTTATACTCTTGAAATTACCGTTTGGGTTAAAACCTAGTGAAAGATGACACACAATAGAAGTTGTCATATAAAAAGAGATGTTTTAGATGTTTGGTTAACATTAATGAAGACCTAATAGTGGTAATTTATAGCCTATGCAGTGTGGCAAGGATAGGCACACTGCAAACACCACAGACTCCAGCTTACCACTGAGAAAACAGTAGTGATCCAATAAGGTTTTCTAACCAATCCAATTGTCTTTTACCTTGAGAAGCCTCAGTAAATAAAATTGGTGGGTTTCTCATGGACATCAGGTCATTGCATGATCTGACTGAGTGACAGTCATTTCATATATTTGGGTACCTTGGGCAAAAGAAGTATATAAGTTGATGCAGAGTGATGTGGCATGCTCCATGGCATTGACAAGCACTTTATTACCTAAGAACAATCATAAAATATAACACATTTGCTATTCAAATTATCTCATATATATATATATAAAAAAACATATTTTTGTTGTTGTTTTTTTTTACCAGCTAAAGGCCACCATTTTTATATATTCTATATTTCAAAGAGAAGTTTTAAAAAAACATTCATCTACAGCAATTCAACAGATGTTCACACATAACATTTAGTAATAGCGGTTTAACAATAGGAACATCCAAATGGGATAATGTAGAGATGCAGAATAAGGTTGTGTATGTATCTCAGGAAAGGTGAACATTGCAAGTATTCCAACCTTAGTACAGTGGAGGAAGAGGAAGAAGATGGAGAAGGAAACACACACAAAGGTAGACGAATAAACTGGAGAGAAGAGGGAAGCATGGCAAAAGGAAATAGGGCCAGAACAACTAGTATGCAAAAGAATAGGAAAGGTAGTTCACTATCCTCCCTTAGTTGATGATATCAGATTTTCCATTTGCTCAATCTTACTGACTTAACCAAGCCAAGCTTGTACAGAGGGCACCCGATTTTGTCTCCACAGACCAGGAATACAATTCCTAGCCTTATTGATAAGAAGTGGAACAACAGACTGATGGTATGTACGTTTAGGGAATATGCTATGATGTAGTAGAAAAAAGGTGGGGTCCTGTGGGGTCATGAAATCAGTAAATATTTGGAATATACCTCTGACCAGTAGGGCTGAATGGTCAAGCAGGACCAGAATACAAGTAACATTTCACCCGGAGATTGGCCGCAACTCCAGCATTGGTTGGGTACGAAAGGAAACATAGATTGGAGCTTCTGAACCGTCCTGTACCAACGGGTGAGTATTTTGAAACCTGATTCCTGATATTTTCAGGGTTATTCACAAAAGGGTGAAGAGCTTGCCTGAATAATGGAAATGCATGGCACCTAGAATGGAGCCATTCTAGGTGTCAAATGTACTAGGCATGCCACTGTTTGACACATAACTTAACACTTTACTCCCTAAACCGTAAAACCCTATCTTTAACCTTTAAATACTGACCCTAATATTTACCCTTAACAATAGGTCAACACCTTTTAATATGTCCTTTCTTTATTTGCATGAAACTATTGCGCTACCCAGTCTTAAGTTTGATGAACCTTTGCACATGCCTTAGTTAAAATGTAACAGGTACTTGACCTGTTCTTTTATCTGCAAGATTGAACACAGTTATGCATTCTGTGACCTGTGCAATGAGTGGGATCCAGTAGAAATCAACTCTTTTGGAATTTCATGGTGATGCTCCAACACTTGAAGTGCCAACTAAAGCTGGCCACATACAGCTGAAATTTTGAGTAGTGTAATGCTCTGCTGCCAACCCTCCATTTTTCAAATGTTGTCGAATGAGCCGAGCCTTGAAAATTGTCGACCAAACTGTGGCTGCAGCCAATTAACTGCAGTCACTGCCTGGTTATACAAATGGCAATAGTGGAGATTCCCCCATTCACCTTATTTAACGTTGATGGGGGAATTAAGAGTTTTTTCCTCGTTCAGTTTACAGGAGTGTATAGCCAGCATAAGAGAGATCTATATGTTTAGTGTTAAACTTTGTTGAAATAACACACTGTGGTCTATAAGAAAACACAGATAACAAAAAAAGCATCTAGTCCTGGTAGTCCCAAAACCATTTTAGACTCCCTCCCCAGGGTTAAACACAGATTGTAGTGAAAGCCATTCACAATAAACTTTTATTTCACACATGTATTGCTCCGTATGAAGAGAACCATATTACCTTTTTAGCTATGTCTGTGATGGTAATGCTCAATGATAATAAATAAGTGGCAGCACTAAATTGCAGTTTTATACCTCATTTCTCCTCTCTACTCTTACAGAGCCATCTATAAAATCACAACCTGGTTCACAAAATAGGCCAGGGGTGTCACAAAAGGCTCCGCTGTTATAGGAGAAAATCTAATCCAAGAATTTTAAAACTCCCCTCCTATTATAAGGTTACAGAGGATGTCAGCTTTCAGAACTCATGTGATCCATCATTGTCAATTGATTTTGTAAGACATACTGTATATGCCTATACTTCAGACCATGACATGTTTGACAAGTGACATGTTTGTGCATTGTCTTAAATTAATTGCACATTATTTAGTTTTACATTTACAGCTAACAAAATAAATGTATTTTAAAAGGATGTACACTGTTTTTGATTCTTAGGTGCAATACATTGCATTATATCCATAAGATCTACCCAGGAACTGTATTATGCAATTAAAGTAAGCTTACCACCCAACTGGCCCTGATTTGGATGGACTGTCCCTCATTTGGAACTAAATCCCTCCATCTCTCTTTCCTCCTCAGTTGTCCTTCATTTGGTCTGATGTACAGATATCTATGAAAATGTACTATTTCATTCCGAAAAATGCTATTAAGCACTAAAATCTTCATCCTGCATACCTTGTTTGCTATTTTGAAAAGCCAGTAGAAAGTAAAGTAATGGTGGGTAACAGCAATTTAGGATTTTTCCAATTATTTTTGGCATATACATTTTTAATGGTCCACCTTACTGGGGGCATGGCAGGGGTATGCCCATTGCCTAAATACTTTGTGTAGGAAGGTGTCCCTCTTTCTCATTCTCAAAATTGGGAGGTATGAGTAAGTGTTACACTGAACAACATCTGCCATGATGTCTCTCATTGCTTCCTGCCACTCTGGAGCCTGAAATAAAATAAAAGTAATTCCAGGCCGAGGGTACATGTCCTACTTTCCACAATATAGGGCATGGTGCCTGAACGGCTAATCCACACACTTGATCATTGTCAGGAGGGGGATGGGGTCCATTCCAAGCTCTTCTAAAAGTCAGTATTTTTGTAGAGTTTTGGGAAACATTCAGGGCTAATTGGGGTGCCTGTCAGCCTAACAAAATGGGAGCAGTTTGTTTATGCTGCTTTCTATACAACAAAGTACTTACTTCAGCTACTTTATACACTGCAGTTTTATTTTAAAGTGAACCTGGCAGGATAGAAAATGAGAGCTGTCATTGCTGATTTGTTTTTAACAATACATGTTCCAGTTCAGTCAATATTACCCTTGGTGTGCCATTAGAGCAGAATAAGCCCATGTCCGAGCATATGTTATTCCTCCACTTTTTCTTTCAGGTCGGTGACTTGCTACATAGCGAAGAATCATTTTCTGTGATAATACTTTAGGAATGCAGAGAAAATCAACATCTTCCTTTAAAGTTTTATAAAATATGTATTCCTTTTGAATGAAATATTCTGTCTTAGTAAAGCCTTTCATTATTAACATATTAAAAGGAAATATTTATAGACCAGGTAAATGTGAGGTTGGTGCTTTGACTAGCTATGAGTGCATGGTGTCCTCTAGTGGATCACTCATGAATTTCACACTGAGATCATTTGCTGCTTTATGTCAGCTAGATACTGTATCTCACAAAAAATAGATTTAATTTTCAATGTGTGTTATAGTTGTAAAACAGGTCAGCATGAGTCAAGAATATTATCAATGTGTGTTAAGTCTTTGAAGCCCAACTCAACTTTCAGTTTAAAGCTAAACTCTAGGCAGATCTAAAGGTAGAAGGAAAGGCTAAATTAACTTGCATTTAAAACATTGCATCCTCAGTGCTCATATACATGTTGTATACTGATTCTAAGAATTAGCTTTGGAGAAGTCACGTGACTGCACTGCCCTGGCTGCCTCTGTGTCAATAAGCGGCTGCTGGGACAATGGAGGAGCAGTGGAAGCCACTGGTTAGGTCACTGGTCTCTATAACTCAGCCACTTTGTGTATTTTTTTGGCTCAGATTTTACATCACTCTGCCTGTCCCTTAGTTTGCGAGAGGAGCCTGAGGTGGGTAGTATGAGTATATGTGGACTTTCATGTACCTCCACCCCAGTTGCTCCTCAGGAGCCTGATATGGGTAGTATATTTGGCTCAAATGTCACACCGTCCTCTGAACGTTAAATGAAGTGCATGTAGCATGGATGGGGAACCAGAATGAATTAGAGGAATAAAATCCTAATAATAGCTAGTGATAAGCATATCACTTCTTCCAAACCAGGGTCCATGACAATGTTCATTGTGGACTCTCATCTGTTGTAGAGTGAAACAGCTGTCTCAGTAAACTAGTAAACTTTGCAAAGCATTGCCAGTTCACTTCCATGTTGGACACGCCACCCCAAATAAGGTCAGGTCCAAATAAGAGCAATTATTTAATAATGATTCAGTGCACCCATAATCCTTTGTATTGGATCATCACTACATGTATGTCAAATCCACCTTGGACTATTCATAACCCATATTGTGTTTTAATTCTATTTCAGCAAATCGGCAAATAATTTGCCCTGCAAAATGGGTTCTATAGCATGACTAGTCTGGTGGAGTAGATCTATATTGATTTGGTTTTTCCTGATAACATGTAATGTTTTAGAATGCTTCAACCAAAGGAGATACTTACATTATATCCTCAGATGTAGCAGATATTCAGTTAGGAGTTTTTCATCTAATTGCACCTGAATCTCATAGTTTGCTAATACAGTGGGCCTGGGAATTCTATTGGGGGTCAGCAAAGCATGAAATCTTAACGGGTATTCAAAACCAAGAACATACATGCATCATATTGCAGATTACTAGCATTGAGATGTGGTGGCTGCATTAGTTTTCATTATTCAGGCTTAGAACATTTTTAGAAAGTACAGAAATACCTGTGGATCTTGCGAGAAATACGGTGTCCTTGTCATTTCCTGTGAGTTGTAAGAACAAACAATGTTATCTTCCTTCTGTAAACTATCAATCCACCCATGTAATGGAGATGAGAAAAGGAAGACATATTTGAAGTCCAGCCTAGGTGACCCCCATGGATTCCTCCAAAGATACATTGGAGTGAGCATATCCACCCTAGGACAGGAAGCGTGTTATTTGCAGGATTAGTAGGTGGAAATAAAGTAAAAAAGCCTGAAAAAATCAGCTATTAGGTCAAAAAATGTACCATTCTGTAAAGACACTAATCTCAAAAAAATCATATATTGATAAGAAAGTTTGAACTTTGTGCTTAACATTTTAAACTATTCCATAATAGGTCCCCAAGAGTTGAAGGTTTCTGATATTAATTATCTGAATATTTGGTCCTGTAGAGGTGATTTTGACAGAATACAATTGTAAAAATAGGAAATGTGGATTCATGCACTGTCACTCTGATACCTCAGGGCATCAATAAAGAATTTTCAAATGTTCTTGTGAATTTCATATAACTCGGTGTTATTATTATTATTTAAAAACTTGGAGACTGGTTCTTGTTGGTGCTGCTCCTCTCTTTCAGTCTCTCATGCCTGCTTTATGCTTTCCATCTTACTTTTCAATAATCTTGTCTAGTAGTAGCCATATGTGTATGGTACCAGTGATTTGTGTACTAATACCGTATGGACATTAACCCTTTTGCTGCCACCGATGTATCTCATACGTCAGCGGACCTCATTAAACAGACTCCTGGCGGCTATACATGTGTAAAGCCGACTGTCCGCTTAACACTGGAAGCAATTCTGGCAGCTCAGGTGCCGCCAGATTGCTTCCGGGGGCCAGTGCAGTACGCGCACCCCCACACACACACATTTGCCAATTTCTTCCGTGCTGAATGGAACTGGAAGTGACGCTGATTGCATCCCTTCCAGTCCCTCAGCTGTCAATGCTCAGCTGCAGAAGCCGGACAATAAGCTATTGGAGCGTGATCTGCACTCCAATAGCTTATTTAGAGTGGAAAGGTGACATTAGGAGTCTAATTGACCCCTAATGTCACCTTAAAGAATACCTGTCACCACTAGTATGCTATCATATAGGGGGCTTCTAAGTCCCCCATGTGATAGCAATTAAGTAAAGTTAAAAAAAGGGTTAAAGCAGAACTGAAGCCAAAATGTTTTTTAGTTTTGGATAGAGTAAGGATAGGTTATAACTCCTATTACTTTTTTGCCATTTACTGTATATCCCAGAAGGGAGATTTTACTTCCCTTCCTGTCCAAAAGCCACAACAGGAAGTGAGAGGGAATCCCTCCAAAGTGCGGAAAATCTCTGATGGTCAGTAGGATCACCAGAATTAGTGTCCCATTGGAAGCTTTCCCATCTATTCCTGTTCTGGTGACAACTCAAAATTTGGGATTTTCTTTTACTTCTATTCTCAGTGATAACAGTCACCAGGACAAATAGGGTGAATTTCAACAACAAGGAGGAGTGTGACAGTGGCAGAAGATTGGGGTAAGTTAAGTGTAAACTCTAACTTTTTTCTTTACATTAACACCTACTAATAGTAGATGATTTGTACAATAAGGAACCTTGCATTTTTCTAGAAGGTCAGTTTTAAACCTAATCTGTAAGGGTGTTAATGTATAATATTGCCCTCGGTCCCATTGTAACTACACATTGAAAAAGTCTATGTGCTCGGAGGGTGAGGCCACCATGGGATACCAGATCCCACAAAGCATATGCTGGAGCTGTGTGAGAAGTGGTGGATCTGCCTACACTGAAGTAACCTATTGCATCTCACATTTGAATAACTTCAAATTGAGATGTACTTGGAAAAAGCTGAAAGCGTTTCGTGTTTGCAAAATATATGTTGCATTCACAGCAGCTGGACACATGAAACACAATGTATCTTTGGAAATATTTCAAGTATGGCAGTCCAGTACTTTGTTGGGTTTATGATACGTATTTTGCAGTGCCCCCTGCATGCCTCAGTATAGAGAGAGAGAGAGAGAGAGAGAGAGAG
>NW_017306319.1:2345930-2346973 GCF_000935625.1 Nanorana parkeri | reverse complement strand
AGATAAGCTATATAACCCATGCTATTAACAATAAACATTAACCAGAAACTATATCAGGAAACCACCAGGCCTTGAGGAGAATGTATGGTACAAAAGTGCAGGGAACTAAGATAAACCAGGACACAGGATGTCAGCTATGGAATGCAGAATAAAGAATACCAGAGCAGGGGTCAGATAATTTACAAGGTTGCACACAAATTCCCATTGGCATCTGAAGGAGGGAGGAGCAGTCATATAAAGCCTTGCTGGACCCAGGTGTAGATGATGGCTGCTTGGCTAGTGATGTATACAGTATAAGAAGCTGCATGAAGGCACCTGCTCTGCTTCTTTGCCCCCAGTCTTAGCATGCCTTGTGTGTTTAAAGTATCTGGTATTTTTAGTGTGATAATAACGCTAGCCAGTCAACTGGGGTGTAAGGGAGGCAGCACAAGACAGTTAGTATAAATCAAGAAAGTATAAATCATGTTAATGATTGTATTATTAGACGTGATACTTCAAACTTTGAACATATTACCATGGTTGGTTTAATTGCTTAATAAATATTCTTGTTGCTGGTGTAAAAGCAGCCATGTTAACTTATACAGGGTCACCAGAAGGATCACCAAACACAAAAATAATTTGTGGAGGACTCCTCAGATTTCTGACTACGGTCATAGGAATGCGCACAGGGTGTGCCTGGGCACACCCTAAACACCCCGAGCACAACACTGAAACCGCAAAAGTGGACACCGTGTTTTTAGTCACTGAGCCAGTGGAGAGATCACAAAGATCTCTCTGTGACCAGCTTAGCGATACAGAGCACAGAAGCATTGGGCCACTTACATTCCCCACATAATAGCCACAGTCATCGGTGCCTGGGAAGCTGTGAGGAAGTGTGGCTAGGGCTTCCCATGCAATCAGGAAGCCGGGCGGGTGGTCACCACCTGCCAGACTCCTTGATTCATTACTGGACCCCTGCTGGAAGAGGTAAGGGGCAGTTGGAGAGTTGGGAATCTGGGATACCTCAGGTTTGTACGTAAGATTGATTGATATATATATATATA
>NW_017306319.1:2327919-2345895 GCF_000935625.1 Nanorana parkeri | reverse complement strand
TTTTAAAATATATTTTTATTAAATATTTTTATTTTTTTACTTTACTGTTGGGGGCTCTGGGGAAATATTGGGGGTCTAAACAGACCCCTGATATTTATTTTTTAAACTAGAAAAAGAGATTGAGAACACAATCTCTTTTTCTGGAGCCCCTGTTATAAATAAATTGAGTGTTCCTGTTCATTCATAACTTGTGACGATAGTATGTTTACCATGTCTACAATCATGAATGAACAGGAAGTTATGTAAATCACTTCCCATTCATTCATAATTGGGGACACAGTAAACATACCATGGCCTCAATTATTTACAAACACTCAGTGATCACTGATCACTGAGTGCTTGTACCCGCTCTCCATCCTGACTCGCTGTCACAGGAGGCTTAGCGAGTGGTGTGGGGAGGAGAGCTCGATCTCCTCTGACAGCTGACTGATCCCCTGCACCACTGGCCCCGGCCTCCTGTGACAGCTGTCTCTGCTGATATATTGCCTGAGGCTGCCGCCATTCAACATACATTCTGGACATCCTGATCCTCCTCACAGGCCGGTTCACATCTGGTTCCCAGACCCACATAAGTAAGTACATTATACATATATGTTTATTGTTCCTGTCACCTTCCCTGATATGTTCGGTCCAGGCAGTCAGCTGACCTAGTTTTGCGCCCTCTTGTTGTTCTAACAAGGCTGGTTAGACCCCACAGAGCCCTGCTACCCTGGTGAGGCCCTCTTAAAGCTCTGGTGAGACCCCCCTCTGTATGTGCGTTATAATTAATCGAAATTAGTCGATTAAAAAAATTTCGATTAATCGAACAGGAAAATTTTAATCATTACCAGCCCTAATATATATATATATATATATACACACACACACGCATGTGTGTTTGTACTTTTGTGTGCACACCCTAATGCAATAGGCTGTGCACGCCTGGTTGTATTGGTTATATTTTACTTACATATTTATTCTCAAACAATTCATCCCCGCACAGCTACCTCCTCATGTATCACTTGCCTCTCCCTTTTAGATTGTAAGTCCTCACGGGCAGGGCCCTCCTTACCCTCCTCATGTCTTGAATTGTATTGTATTGTGATGTCTTCCTTATATTGTAAAGCGCTGCTCAAACTGTTGGCGCTATATGAGTACCTAAGTGTGGAGGGGCCTGAAGGATAATTGATGTACCGTTACCAAAATATTAGGACACTGTAAGACAGTCAAAAATAATCCACTGTACTGTATCTGTTGTAAAACCCCCAACTACCTGGTCTGCCATTAAGCAAGTCTTTAGAGGTGTCCGATTTCCTTCTGTTTTGTTTTAGCTTTGGCCTCAGCATTAGGCATGCTAAAAACCACACACACTCAGGCATTAATTATTTCGGATTCAATTTGCACATTAAGCAGATAACATAAACCTGACCGGCTTTTGAAGATACAGTATATTGGCAGCCTTATGCCATGAGCATCCAATTTCATTGTTGTAGTTTTTCCACGATAGCAGGTAGGTAACTCCAAGGTTCTGAAAATAGAAGCAGTGTCCAAAGGAGTATTACTTTAGTATTACTTCTCACTGTTCTATAACAGCATTTATTACAAAATTGGTCTTCCAGATTCATTAGTCTGGGCTGTCACCAACCTTTGCAGACAAAATGTATGAGGGAGTGAATCATTTATGTTTGACGTACTAAGGCCTAAAAAAATGGAAATCTGCAGCTCAACTTGTTTTGTTCTCTGGAAGAATTATCTAATTTTTGTTTTATGTCCAAAATTCTGGCAAAAGGCATATCGGAATCTGTCACAGTTTAATACATTTTTATAGTGCATTTTGTTTTCTTTATTATTCTGTAAACCCCAAAGAACATGAATAAAGGCAATATAAATAACTTATTTTACAGAAACTGCTGTTCCTCCAGGCTGGTAATGTAGAATGTTTTATCTGATTCATAAAGACAATTTTTCAACCTTTTACTTATTTACCTCAGTCCATCCCAGTTCCATTTTCTTTTGTTACTGCTATTGACAGCTTATAGCGTAAGATGAAATAAAAGTATTTCTTGTCATATCCCATGACTTTCTGAGGCCATAAAGAATGAAACATTTTCATGCCAACATTTGAGCCTTACCCTGCCTCTGACTAGGACTCCTTGTGTACACCAAGCTAAAAAAGCGTTTTAACCACTTGCTGTCCGGAACAATTTCTTACATTGGAGCACACATGATAAAATATAAATTTTAGGCTAGAAAACAGTTCCAGACCTGCAAACAATTATATATTTTCTAAAAGCAGAGGCCCTGTAGAATAAGAAAATGCTAGTTGCAATTTTTTATGTTGCACGGTATTTGCACAGATGTTTATAAAACCAGTATTTGTTGGATAAAATACACTGAATTAAAATTTAGTGCACAGAAACAGAATATAATACCCAATTTTTTAGTAAAAAAAAAGAAGATGGGGTCACGTCAGGAAAATAGATACCAAACATGTAAAGCCTTAAAATTGCGTTCGCCCGTAAAACCACAAAAACGTCAATACTAAAAATTTCCCATAGGGGACACTTTAACAACTTTTACCGCTCGTCAGTTTAGTGCTAACAGTGATTATTGGCTCTAGAATTGTTGCTCTCACTCCAACGCTCGCTGCGACGTGTAACATGTGTAGCGCAATTGTCATTTTCACACGTGGGCGCACCGACGGGTGTTTGTGTGTTTATGTGCATGCATGTGGGGGACGAGGGACTTTAAACATTTTCTTTATGTTACTTGAATTGTTTACGTTTTTAAACACTTTTATTTTTGTTTTTTAACACTAACCTTATTGCTATCACGTAGGGGTCTAACAGTGAATGTAAATAGTGACACCGGAAGTAATGTACCGTAATATACATCACTTCCAGGTCCACAGATCAGAAAAGAGATCAGCTACTGGAAGCTCCTGAATTTGTCTCTGATCGTTGTGGGTTGACCCGCCGTGCCGGTCCTGGGCTCTGCACGCCGCACGGTACAAACGATCCGGCAGCTGTATAGACACCGGATCGATTGTACATTAACAGCCATTGCCGGCTGTTACAAATGAGCAGCCGTGTTCTTGTTTTAACCACTTCTGCGAGCCGCCGTATATATACGTATTGCGACCCGGAAGGGGTTTTACAAATGTTTCTTACAAAATTAACTAAAAACTGAACTGAACCAGAGACACAACACAACCAGATAGCACACCTTTAACTGCAAAAGTTACCCAGGAAATCTATACCTGTAAAAGAAAAGTGTAAATACTTCTCCTGCCACATATACCACCAAGCATATTTAACAGAAATTGTCCCCTAAGGCCCACTGGGAAACCGACTCTTCTTGAAGTGTGGATCTGCATGGTCCCCCACAGCTCTCACCAGTTCCTCTTGCAAACTTACACGTCCTTACAGGAGGCAGTAGTGATGTGGAGGTTGGCAAGAGGAACCACAGAGCACAGTGGGGCACACAGAAGATTGACAATCCCAAAAGTGTTGGTTTCCTGACTCTGAGGAACAATTCCTCATGAACAAAGCAGTGCTTTGCAGGCACAGGCAGCAGGAGAGGTCATTATTTACAATCTTCTTTTACAGGTTCATTGTGGGATAATTATGTATAGTGAAAAGGTTGCTTTAAAGAAATGATAAGCCCATATTTGCCTGTCGGGAAAATAAATATCCTATTATAACAGCACAAATCAAAATCAGTCCCTAGATTCAGAATACAGCAATATTTTTTTTTGCTGTCAAAAGCTGGTTGAAATAGCTAAACAATGTAACATACTTGTCATACTTGTGTCAACAATGTACCATACTTGTCATAATGTGTCATACATAATGCTACCTATTCATAAGGCAATTGTCTGGCAATTTCAGTCACCTTCTTTCTACATCAGTCATGGTGAAATGGCTGAACACATCATCCCTACCATACAGATATTAATGTACAAATATATAAATGTTGTTGGTAGGTTGCTATATCTACTTCATCATTATTGTCATCACAAACTGGATGGAAGTGACTGATATGGCCTACAAATGGCCACATCTATGCCTAGAATAGGGAGAATATTAAGTGGAGCTCCAGATCATGGGGATATGACCTAAAAATAGCCAAATGTAAGTTTGAGGGTAATGTTAGAAAGTATTTTTTTACTGAAAGAGTGGATGCTTGAACCAGACTTCCAGCAGAGGTAGTGAGTCAATCAACATGCCAATTTAAACATGATTATGATAGCCATATAAGCATAGGGTTATCATCCAAAAATATTTTTTTAAAAGGTAGAATTTGATGGACCACTTTGTTGTTTTCTACCATTACTATATTACTATTCGTTTTTTATGCTTCTATGACTTAAGACAGGCAGTGACATGCCAGACATGCAGTTTGAAAATACAAAATCACATGATAACACTTCAGAGATCATCTATCACAGGGGTCGGCAACCCCCGACACACATGCCCAGCCTAGCACGCAAGTCCTTGACAGCTGGCACGAGACCTTATTGCTTGTAATTGACAGCTCCCTCGAGCCAGCTGTCAATTACATTACTGGACCACCCACCACCCTGACGTGGCTGAGCGGCATAGGAACGCAGAGGCGCACTAACAAGGCCCTCAACTCGGTCTGCCCAAGCTCCTGCCTGAAGGATCCCTCTTGTGTCAGCCCGCCAGACGGAAGCGGGCTCCACCACGCCTGACGGGAGGATTACTGTACCCTGCCCGACAAGAGAATTTTACTGCACACCCTGCCCTAGAGCACAGAAAAGAAAAGGAAGCCCAATAATTACCTGGAATATAGCGCAGGTACCACATGTATACTGCTCACCTAAACAAACATTAGCCCTCATACTAGCACACATGCAGGCCCTAACAAATGCACAGCAGTATATTGGTCTGTCCTGTGTTGGTGCTGGTCTGAGGTCTGCAGTGCGTTGGTGCTGGTCTGAGGTCTGCCCTGCGTTGGTGCTGGTCTGAGGTCTGTCCTGCGTTGGTGCTGCTCTGAGGTCTGCATTGGAAAGTGTGCATTGGTGGTGGTCTGTGGTCAGCTGAAAGCAACATCCTACAGGCCAGACGTAGCACAACTGAGATGTGAAATACAAGCACAGGGATCACACTGTAAGTCCAGTTTACTTTTCAGCACACGTAAATATGAACATGTTTTGTGTGTGTGCACTAGTTATTCAATTTTTTCACTTATAGTTGTGCTGCTAATGGCGCGATAAACACATTAACATAATTAGTGAATTTAACTTACTATGAGCAGTACAACTATGAGTGCAAAAATTGAAATGTACCTGACACTACGGCGCACTATTGTACACTGGCACCCGGTTGTCTCATGGTTTCAAAAATGGCACTTTTTGTGTATAAGGTTGCTGACCCCTGATCTATCATGTGCTCACTACCATAAATTGAATGATGACATAAGTGCATATAATTAGTCTTACATTTATTTAGACTTGTGTTAAATAAGATGAATTAACAAAATTATGTTTCTAATTGTTATAAATGAAAGCCAGTATTCATTAACATTTACTTGAAAAAATAAGAATTTGTTTGCTTAACTTGCTTTGCTCATTTTTCAGATCTGGACTCTCATGTATAGATCAGTGGGTTGGTGTTTGTTAGTTTGTTAGTGAAAGTCAAGGTTGGGCTAAACACAAGGAAACTTAGGTGGTTGTTTTAGGCCTCAAAACCAGCTCATTGACTAGGTACTTAAAATTGTTGTTTGTGGATTTAGCTCTAAAGGAGATTTTAGCACAGTGATGAGTAGAAGCACCTTTTCTGTAGCATTCATTGGACGCTGTAGTTGGTCACTAGGGACATATGATTATGCTTTTCATGCTGTTCACAGTCTGATTTCAATGGCCAGCCTTATGAGGTCTGCTTCCTGAGACTGCCATTACATCATCCCAAGCATCAAGGCTCTCCATTCTACATTTATGAGCACCATAGGCTAGCAATGTACAAACAAATGAGGTTTTCATTATACACTTACAAATACCAGCGTCTGGAACAATGCATTTACTAATAAGAGAGGCACATTTAAAATATACTATTTAAGCAAATAAAGAAAAATATCATCAGCATTCCATTTAGGCTCCACATTGCATATTTGTCTTAGGCTGGGTATACACTGTTATATTTTTTGGTTTAACCTGCGGACTGAACTTAAAAAAATAAAACAGATTCCTCCATTCATGCTAAACAACATGGATGGATGAATATCCCGCTGTGTCCTTTGTATTATGAGAGCAATCAGGGCCAGAATAGATTTTCTGATTGAAGGTCAAATGGAAGGGTGGTGCCAGGGCCACCCGCTGAACAAATTTCACATGGTTCATCAAGAACCGGCCAAAATGAGTACAGTGTATGGCAAGCTTTAGACTCGTTAACTGGTTTAGACAAACATTGTAATTGTGATTTTACCACTTGAGGATTTTAAATGTAGGAGATACATCCTAAAAATAGTTCAACAAAGTTTCTAGGATGTCAACCCTACCATAATTCCTTCTTCCCTTTCTCCCCTTAGCTATTATTTAAATTTTTCTATTTTTTTTATTTCTATTTTTTTACTATTATTATTTGATTTTTTTAAATATTCATTCATTTTGTTAATTTATTTTTTACAGAATTGAAATATAATTGCCTTTTTTAATTACATTTTTAATTTTACTTTTTCATGCTTTGTACTAGAGGCATAATTTTAGTGTTATTTTAAAAGGGACAGATTATATAATAAAATGTTACTTTTTATTTAGGCCCGGTTCACACCTGGGCGTTTTGTAGCGCGTTCCTACACTCTGCAAAACGCTCAAACACCGAAATCCCATAATTTCCTATGGGTATGGTTCACACCTGGGCATATTACAGGCCGTATGAACGCGCTACAAAACGCCCTACGCCCAAAGAAGTACAGGAGCTTCTTTGGGGCGTTTTTGTCTCGCGTGTAGTTGTAAACCCAGCCTTATAGTAAAAACACTTTTTAATAAACAGTATTGCGAAAAGAAAGCCTAGTTTATCCCCCAAAAAGCAATGTATGTATTACTTTGTTATCTTAAGTAATGACAAAGTTATCACTGAATGAACAGGCCTATAGTGCAAATGTATGTGCTGTATATGTATTATGGATCATGATTTAACCTATTCATGTTAGCAGGGCAGAATTGTGAGCGCCTCCCACAAGCTGAGCACCGAGATGCGATGCAGCGATCCTGCCCAGCGCCATATACAAGAGGCATCGCGTAAGGCTACGGGGATCGGAGTGAAACTGTGAGTAAGGGAAGCTGGGACGAGGCTGGCTGTAAATCTATTGCTATAGTGTACTGGACGTGTGTAATGTATATGTAGTGCATATATACAGCACACACCTCCACTACACTCCAGCAATAGAGTTACAATTCTCCACTGCTAACATGAATAGGTTAAATGATCCTTAGTGCAACTACATGTTATGTACTATGGATCATTTAAAGTCACCTGTCCCTTTAAGAAAAAGTATCGGTAATTGGTATCGGCAAGTACATGAGGGGATGTACTTGTACTTGGACTTGGGCCTGAAAAAGTGGCATCGGGACATCCCTAGTGCAAATTAAAACAATTGCTGGTCCAATGGGATAAAACGTACACGACATGAAAGGGGTTAAACTACCTGTGCCTTTAAAATGGATTTCCAGCAATTATTTTGGCACACTCTGTTTTCGATCTCTGTGGCTTTTACTAGGACCCACTCCAGTTGCCCAGTGTGAAGAATTTGTTAAAATCATTGAGGGATAGTTATCAAGCACAGTAGCAACAAAATTAGATGTAATCAGATCAGGTTGTTTTTATATAGCACTGTATGTGACAGCTTTTGTATTTATGACCCCTGTGTCTGCAGTCCTGGGCAGCCAACTGAAACAGTTTTGCACAGATCTGCAACAGAATTAACACTGTACATGAGATTTTACTCAAAACACACATACAATTAAGAAGTGATAAGGTTTCATATTAGTGCAGTACTACTTTAGAGTAGTAAAGGCAGAAATGTATGAATCAAGTTGCAATCTTACCATGAATCTGTCTCACTGCTCTTGTTTAGCATGGCCTCGCGGTGCAACAGATTTGACAAAAGTCCCCCACTGGTACATTTAAAAAGTATTTGTGTCATAAAAATCTGTTCTCAAATGTGACACAGGTAAAATGTACTAAGTCTTTATGTTAAAACAATTCTACCTTTAATCACAGTTAAAATCAAGTGCAGAGAGCACAGGATAGAGATGGCAGAAGTCATCTCTCCTGCTGCCTTTCAATAGCCTTGTAAAATTCCAAGGGATGCAAACACAAAAACAGAACTTCATCAAAAATATGAACAAAAGAATTTGAAAGAATGATACATGAAAGCGGAGGAGGGTTAAGAACTGTTACAAGAAAGCAAATGTCCAATAGGCCGTTCTTATAAATGAGTGCTCACACTGAAAGAATGAGGCATTCTTAAACCTTATGCAGTATGGGATCACATGTCAAAGTAACAGCAGCCAAGAAAACTAGACACCCTAAAGTGCCTATACATAAAAGAACACATGTCCAAGGCGTCTTGAATCTGTGAAGCCTATAGAAAAGAATGCATTGTTCAGAAAATTCTCTGTCCAGCCTCCCTGACATGCCACAATGCAATATGGATGCCTTATCAGTCACTAGATAGATGTCATATTGTGTTATTGGATACCAACAAGGACTAGAGCTCTGACTTGTGGCAAAATTGGCATATTCAGAAATTATGCATTAGGGTTGGGCAGTCCAAGATTTATACATATAGTATTTTTTAAAGGATTTGTAGGTATTTGTCGGAACCCTGTGATGTCTGCTTGATGGGCTGCTGTTGCTTTGATATTTTTTGGGATGACACAGTCAGCCTTTACATTCACACTGTAGCACACAGTAATCTAACTTATCACCTCCACCTAGAAGGCATCAGTATAAAGAGGCACTTTCTTGCTCAGCTTTCCATGTGCAATAATGACAATAATGCTGTAAAACAGTGGTAATGTTACCCAGGCCAGGCTTTCTCCAGGAATGCTGTCTGAATAGACCATCTGTCCTTCAGGACAGTATGTTGCATTGGAGTCTATTACAGGGAATTCTGTCCTCAAGAGGGAAGTCTCTCTTTAAAAGGACAGTGCCTCTCTAATAAGACAGTCTCACCAGACAGTCTTTTTTCTAACAAGTCATTTTTACTCTAATATGACCCTTCACCACCAATTGGACGGATCACCTTGACAAATCTACTCTAGACTATGATCATCTGCAAATCCCCTACTCTCTCTATATGTGGTGTTATAGAACATTACGATTCTTTGGGACAGAGTCAGTGGCACTATAGCTTTGGCAATAGGGGGATTAAAAGATGTGCTGCTTTGGTGCAGTAAACTAGACTTCAACAACGTATGGTGATGTTCTACTAACCAAGGGAAGCTTTGTATATGTCACCAACAAGTCCATGCCACTGACCACAAAAAAAAATTGTCAGCTGTCCCTCACTAACTTTAACACACGCTTACAGAAGGATGCTGAGAGAGCTGGCTTTTATAGGGCGGGGGCTAACACACATTTTTAATACCTAATTATTGGCCATAATTCTTCGCCTGATCAGAGCTCACAGGCTAGTGGTTCACTCTTGGTGCCTGGGGAAACTCACCCATATGTTTGCCATTTGGGAGAACAGCAAACATGCAAAGTTCACAATGAACCCAACTCAGCAACAAACACGAACTTCATCCCTAGTGACCATCAATCAGTATCACCCACAAAGTAAACAGACACACTACGGCTCCAGAACTGATATGCTGCTAGGAAGTTAGAGAAAAGCTGCTTGTGTGGTTCTCA
Organism: Nanorana parkeri; assembly: GCF_000935625.1. Lineage (NCBI taxonomy): Eukaryota > Metazoa > Chordata > Amphibia > Anura > Dicroglossidae > Nanorana > Nanorana parkeri. Next base: position 2,336,035 of record NW_017306319.1, on the reverse strand, counting down.
TTCAGGTGAATATTGGTAAGAAATATTTGAAGGGTTAAATATTGTACATTCAACATTTTGTTTTCTGATTAACCTTAGAAAACTCTTTATTTTAAATATTACCTGAGTGAAAGCAGGCTATCTCAATATTTACATTTTATAAGGTTACGAAGGGTACTTTTGTCCATATGCAAATGCCATACCTCTAAGGCAGTGGTTCTCAACCTGTGGGTCGCTGTGCAAGGTGAGAGTCCTCCTCAGCTCTCTCCTAGCGCAGCAGTGTCAGTTCTCCTGCCACACCTCGAGATGTCGCTGCTGCAGCAGCCACGTCATCCCTAAATTTTACCGTTGGGGGGTCACCACAACTTGTCAAATGTTACCAAGGGGTCCCGGCCCTAGAAAGGTTGAGAACCACTGTTCTAAGGTTATGTAGTATGTTCTGTGTCTGCAGTATGCAGTAAGTAGCATCTCGGCCTTTTGGCTAAGATCAAGTGTAGTATCTGTTCTTATCAGTTGTCGGGAACTGAAAGTCCGCTGTCGCCTATGAGGGGTGGATGGACGGACCGGTAGGTCCCTGGCGTAATTGGTAGGGAGCCGGATGAGGTTCCAGGCCCCGGAGTTTTCGACCCTAGTTAATGGGTGGGCTCCACGGGGAGGGATCTCTGAAGGTGAACTATCTCCTGACGGGAATGGATCCGAAACTTGATCAAGGCTAGAGGGTTCGGGGGCGGCAGAAGCCCGTGGTGTTATGCCCCCTGGGGGTGGCGTCCCAGGGGTGCTCAGGAAGTCACTTGGGTATGGGACCCCACTTTGACTCACTGATCACTCGGTCACACACCACATTGCTTATTTCTGCACAACGCCTCTTGGACAGGCCTTATGGCTAGTCCGGGGCAATTTTTTTGCACTCGGCCCCTAAGGCCTGTCAGCGTGGTGCACTGGCACTCTATTATTTATGCACTCTATGCACGTTTGCACGATTGGCTTTTTTCAAAAGCATTGACCCACAGATGCTGAAGGTGCAGGTTTCTTCGGGGCCTATTCCTGATGCTGGGAGGAGATTCTGTGCCTCCTACGGGGTTCTCTGTCTCCTCCCACCCAGGAGGGGGGTTTCTCTTCGGGAGATCCCCCCTGCTTAGTACTGTGAGGGACCTGTTTCGGCAGGTCCCCGACGGAAACGGTCCACCGGCCTTCGGGTTGGTGGTCCGACAGTCTCAACCCCTGTCAGGAGCCTTGCGCCCCGGGGGGTCGGGAAAGTAGGTCCCTTCTTTGGAAGGACCTTGCACCCTTGTGCACGTTTTTGGTGTGCTGTGATTTCACGGTTCACTTTTTTTGTTCACAGGGGGAAGTTTGTTTTGATGCACGTCCACGGGCTTCGGAAAAAAAAGAAAAAAAAAATGCAGTAAGTAGCATACATTTTCCAGAGCATGGTAGAAACTTTTTAACTAATCATATCTTCAAACATAGCTGGACAACGCTGCAAAATTTAAGTTTCTGAATACCTTTGCATTTGCAACCTATTCACATTTTATGTTAGCAAAAACTTCCTGGATCCTAACACCCAAACCAATAACTAATGTTGATTATACATAACTGATTTTTTAAAATTCTAGGTCTAATAGACTGCCTGGCCCCAAAAAAATTCACCACCAGGATTTTGGGCAATGTTATGAACTGGGGTTGCTTCAGTTGGTCAGGTCTAGGTTCATCAACATTATGTGCCCAAAAGAATTAGGTCTGCTGCCTACCTAAATATACTGAATTCCATCAATGGATGTTTTTCTTTGCTGGTGGCACAGGCATATTCCAAAATTACAATGCCATGATTCATCAGGCTCAAATTGTGAAATAGTGATTCAAGGAGCACGAGACATCATTTTCATACATGGATTGGCCACCACAGAGTACAGACTTTAACCCCAATAAGAATCTTTGGGATGTGCTGTAGAAGGCATTGAGCAGTGGTCAAAATCTCCCATCATCACCACAAGATCTAGGTATAAAATGAATGCGACTCTGGACAGAAATAAATGTTGTGACATTGCATAAACTTATTAAAATGATGCCACAGTGAATGCATGCCGTAATCAAAGCTAAAGTTCATCCAAAATTATTAGAGTGTGTGACTTGTTTTTTTGGCCAGGCAGCGTATATCTAATTAAACAGCAGTACCGCTGTGTGTTGGCCTGAACTCAGTATAATTTATGCACCAACAGACCCCAATGGAAAAATACACTTGTTGAACTGCTCTATATTTGTTCTAAACTTTATTCTAAATACAATAATATATAAGAAATAACATGACTCTAACCCATAAAAAATGTAATGCCCAGAACATCTAACAAGATCCCCTCCAATGGGATATAAATAAAGAATTACTGCGATGAATCACAAAATACAACATATTCATGAATATTGTCTAATTCCAATCGATATGTGTGTAGCGCCCTCTGCTATGTCACTATTAAATTTAGTGTTATATCTAGACTGTAGTCAGTCTTGATGCTGATTGCGCTGAGATCTGCAGGTTTCCCTAAGTCTGATGAATTGATTGATTCTACCTGTTGCTTGGTTGGGGCCTCAGTGTGGGAGGGTCAATCCTTAGATTATGAATATGCATCTGACTCTGTCCAAAACCTGAGCAGGCTCATTCAGAGGTATGGCTGGAGGAAGGTGATAAATATTTCCAGGACTCTCTCTTCCCTGGGGCTTCTACCTGGGAGGAGGTCTGTGTGCTGCAAGATGCCTGGCCTAGGCCTTAGCATGTGGCAGATACTGGGGACCCAGAGGCCTAAGATGTTGCTGAGAAGAAACCTGATGGAAGATGGGCTGGAGGAAGGATCTGTTTACTAGGAGTCTCACAGAGGAGCTGGTGAGAGCTGCCCTCTAGAAGTGATCCCTCGCCCTCCATGCAGATACTATATGGAGAGAAGGCAGTTGGTGCACTGTAAGTCCTGTGACTGTGTCTGGCTGTTCTCTGGTGCTACTATCTATCACTTCTCACTCTCAAAGGACCTTTTGCTACCTGTTACTACTGTTGCTAATGGTGAAGACACTGTCCTCTGTTTTTGTTACTTGGGTATCCTGCAAACCTAACCTTTTCTCTATTACCAATCAATAAATACGAAAAAGAACCCACGAGTCGAGCCTGTTCGACTTGAGCGCTACATGTGCAAAAGTCCTTGCTGGTGTTTTAAATAGAGCGCACATATATTTTAAAATCTAAACTATCCAATATGTATAATGTATAACCACCAAATCCCCTTTAATGTCAGAGAACATAAAAATTTGCAAACAAGTGAAATCTCTGCAAATTCTACCACTAAGGTGGAAGTGTAAAGTAAAGATAGAGCCAAGATGTGGCTGCTAACTATTAGAAACCTACGAAAGTGACAATCTAAGAAAGACTAATAATGGCTGAATTGATTATGTACCCCCATATGCGTATACAAATTCATGCCGTTCTGATTGATTACTACACAATTAAATGTTTCTGTCTTATTCTCAAATAGCTAATTTGCCATGAAAATAGGTGCAAGTTTCTTGTCCTTCACAGAGCTATTATTGCCATTAACTATGTGGACTGCTGTAGTGTTAAACTTTTCTAAGTTTTTATTTTTCTTCAGTACTTTATTCTTCCCTTTGACACTTTCTTTCACTTTAAAGTGACACTTCACAAATTATTAAATGTTAAAAATACATTCAAGTACCCTATTAACAAAAATGCATCTTATTTGTGTATCTACATCCTGGGCTGAGGACCTACAGCCGAGTGGGCTGTAGGTCATCAAATAATCTCTGTATTCATGCTGACACTATCCTTCCTTCTGGAGGGTGGCTACTTTTGTTCCCCATGGTCCCTGAGTGTGTTATAAAGTAGCCACCACTCCAAGCTCCCTCCTGTGATAGACTACAGTGTCACGTTTAGTTTAGTTTACTAATTCGTATTGAGATTGCAGTCCATCACAGAGTGAGATTGGAGCGGTGGCTACTCACTCCTGAGTTTAGTGTTGCTTTTCTATCCTTCCTAGAATAACTCTTATATTTACACATCAAAAAGTGAAACCCAGTTAAATGTGAGAAAAAAAATCTGTTGGTCCTTTTATGCCCTTGAGCTCCAACCCTTTCCTCAAATATGTAGGATATCCTTGTTTAGACCGCAATAGAATCAGAAACAGCAGATGGATCTGACAGATGTTCCACTTAATCACCCAGACCTCTTAGCAATAAATAGTTCCCAAAGAAAATCAATAAAATTTATATTTTATACATGAATAAATCACAATTATATTGTATTAATACCTCTTGCATGGATGCAAGTAAGTTATATGTTGATTTGAGGTGCAATTTTCATCTAGAGAAATATATAGAAAAATATAAATGAAATTCATTTTTGGACCTACGCTCACAAAAAGAAAGAAGATGTACTTGACTTCCCTAGTAGGGGTTAACCCTGCTTGTTTTAGTGCTGTTTCAAATATCCAGTTTACTTTATTTATATATTTAAATAAAATATATTAAAAAAAAGTAGCATTATGTTTGCTAAACTAACCAATAAGTATTGCAGCCATTGTTGTAAACTACTCATGCACACAGTAAAATGCTACTAACCCAAATTTGAGCCATCCAAAAATAATAAAATAAATAGAAAAACTAAAGAGAGTTTGAATGCTCTGATATTTTTTTATATCATTTTTTCCTTTTTTTATTCACTGGGACTACTTTATAAGCCAAAAGCCGTCTTGTATTTCAGGTTAAGTCAGGAAATGTTAATTTATCATGATGTCTAATAAAGCTTTGTGGTTTTGTGTTACTTTTGTGCTACAGCTTCATGGATTTTGCTAGACTTGGAGAAATCATTGATGAGGTCACATTCGTGATGTCATGAAAATTACATTCATCACATTGAAAGTGTAGTTTTCAACAATGAGCTCTCACTTTGATCATACGTAAAGTGATTAGGTGTCTACAAAATGCAATGAAATATAATGAAACTAATGGCTCTGTGGAAATTTCCTGGATCCTCTTGTTGACAGCCTAGTTTCAGCTAGTAGCTGAGTACCCTATTATTTATAAATGTTGGCTCAGCAAAAAGTCCTTATGGTATTTTACCACATGTATTAATGTCAACCTGTTCCCTGAGGCTTAAACAATATATATTCAGGGACAGTATACCTGAGCTGTATGGATGAGATACTGAGCATCATACTACTCTTCTACAGTTAATGGAGTGTAAAGATATAGATCATATTCTTTTCTAGAGCAAATCTACAGTGCAATAGATGGTCCACATGGGCTCTACTTTCTTTAACCCTTTCAAGTCTAGAGGTAATCAAAACCTTCATTACCAGACTTCTTTTTAGCACATATGGGGCCTTTGTTTCTTAATTTGTCTTTTAAAATACCCTGATTATATATGTTATAAGCACAGAAATCGTTGAAATGTGAAGAAACTGCAATTTTATTGTGTTTAATGTGTAATGTATTTTGTATAGTTAATAACATTACAAATATTTTCACTGTTATTTTCCCTATTTATCCTGAGTACAGTGACCCCTAAAATGTGTAGGTTTTGGTACATACCTTATGTCAGTGCAGTGTGATCAATAAACAAGTGGATATATTTTAGATGTCTAAACATTTGGAATTTTTTGGCACATTTGCCTTGGTTAATTGTGGCCATTTAAACAGGATAATTAAAACCGATATGACCGTTTACTGTCATACTGTTTATTAGGGATGCACCAATACAATTTTTTCAAGACCAAGTACGAGTATCGATACTTTCCCTCAAGTACTTGCAAATACCAATTGCCGATACTTTTTTGTGTCATGTGACAGTTTTTCTAAAACAATACAGACTAATTTTAGGACAGTGGTGGAGCGCCAGGGCCCAAACTCAGCTTCAACAGCTGAAACCCTGGTAGTTCTGCCACTGACTCCAAGCTGTAGAGGGACTATAAATCCCAGCAATACATTATACAGCAGCGCAGAATACCATCAGTTATAGAGGACTATGAATCCAAGCAATACATTATATAGCAATGCAGAATAATATGAAGCTACATACTCTGTGTTGCTCACCAGGGCTGTGCAGCAGCTCTGGAGGCTGTGCGGGGTCTCACCAGGGTTGTGCTTGATCTTACCAGGCCCGTGTGTGGTCTTACCAGGGCTGTGTGCGGTCTCACTAGGGCTGTGCAGGGTCTCGCCAGGGCTGTGTGTAGTCTCACCAGTGCTAAGCGGGGTCTCAGAAGTATGTTTGGGGTCTCACCAGGGCTGGGTGTGGTCTCACCAGAGCTGTGGGGGGGTCTCAGGAGAATATGCAGGGTTTCACCAAGGCTGCGTGCGGTCTCACTAGGACTGCGTCCGCTCTCACCAGGACTGCGTCCGGTCTCACTGGTGCTGCATGGTCTCACCAGGGCTGCTTGTGATCTCGCCATGGCTGTGCGGGTCTCACCAGGGCTGCGTGCGGTTCTCACCATTGCTGCCTGTGCATCTCACGAGGGCTGTGTGCGTGTCTCACAAGGGCTGTGCTGGTGGCTGTGGGTCTCACCAGGACTGCACGGGCTGATGGGGGTCTCGCCAGGGTGCAGGCGGTGCAGGACTCCCCACTGCTGTGCCGGGTTTTACCATGGCTATGCAGGCGGATGTGGAAGGAGGAGAAAGAGATGTTCGGCTGGGCAGCACTGTAAACAGGCACCACAAGGTACTTACAAGGCTGCTGTGAAGTCCCCAGCAAGCGCGGAACCTAATGGCAGCCACTGGTATTGTATTTTACACTAACAGGGTTATTCACAAAAGGGTGAAGAGTTTGGAGAAGGCAGGAGAAGTGAACAATCTAAGCCAAACTAGCTGATTTGGAAACATTCTCCAATTCAGCTCACTTTCTGGTTCAGCTTTGTTGTCCAAGATTGTTCCCTACTTCTGCCTTTTCCAAACTATTCACCCTTTTGTGAATAGCCCCGTAAGAGATCCAATGAGCTCAAACATTTGAAACTCAAAACAATTTAATAATTTAGATTTTATTTTTGTTAAATGAGTAGTGATATGTAATACATAGCGCCTTTGCCAGTTGCATTTATTATTGTAAATTTGTAGATGTTGTTAAATATTTATTTCTAATATTTATTGCTCGTATAGTAGACGACAGAGTGGTTTGCACACAGGTTTGTGCAGATATCATAGCTGTGGAGAAGAGGGGCTAGTAGACATACCAATTCATCTTTAATTATTTGCTTTGTGGTTTTCTTTCAGATCACATGCACTGATCATAAAATCAGAAATAATTATCCATGTAGAATCCATGCACATAGTAACACAAAGACTTTGTATAAACTGAATGGTTTGAACAAACATATATTCCAGTACAGCTGGTATAAGTTTACTGTGTCAGTACATTCCGTATGGACTATTATTAACTGCATGAGCATTACATTTTTTTTTGGTGTGGAAGGGGTGGTGGCTATATGGATTTCTTCTGACATTTGGCAATATTTTGCTTATGAATGCAATTTTTTTTTAAATGTTTCTTGGTGTGTTTTTTTTTTATTCTGTTTTTCATTTCTTCTAATTATATGTCAAATGTGGTGCTAACACCACATTTATTGAAGCTCTAACCCCTAAATGGGTGACATTAAAACTGCCCAAATGAACAACCGAGCGGAACCAAAGAGAGCCGAAGCCTCTTTGTCTATTCAGTGCAGCAGTATACGGCTTTTTTTTAGCGGTACATCGGCTGCATTCAGCTTACTTCACCTCCTGTTGGCTAGGGCAGACAGCCTCAGCTCGCCTGGCCGAACCTAAGGGAAGAGCCTTTTCACCTCAGCTGATTCAACATCTAATTGGCTGACATGAACATTCAGCTGTTCACCACTATTCTCCAAGGCAGCAGAGAGTAAATAGCCGAACGGTCAGCTCATTTTTTGGTTCAGTCATTCTGTTCACTACCTCAGAGGTAGTGAAGCAGAATAAAAAATGTGAATGGTAGGAATATTAGGGGGGAACCCCGATGTAAAAAATAAAGTGCAAGGTTCCCCCTTACCCGACACTTTAGGGGACCCAACACCAAAAAAACAAAAATAAAGTGGGGTCCCTCCTAAAATCACATACCCGACCCTTAATCTGAGCAGCCGGGGGG